>NC_134694.1:120920397-120922897 GCF_050947455.1 Rhinoderma darwinii
TCCACTATTAATTATATTGCAATATTTGTTTTTTATCATTGTACACACAGGACATATCAATGACATCTAATAGGTTATTACTGAATGATCCCATAACATATAGACCATAGTGACAAGTGATTGGCTCCAAAGTCACCTCCAAATGGATAATTGGGGCCCATTATTGTGTCAGAATCCAAACCATTCAGGGGATCCTCTGGTACCCTGATGGGCCAGTCTGATCCTGGTCACAATAATAATCCAAGAAGGAACTTCATATATACTGTGTGTGTATACATATATAGTCATGTCTGGAAAGCTCTCGACATACACAAAAAACGTGTCCATAGGGCTCCATTAGCCTAACGGATACCAAAAGAGTGTCCTATTGGTTACCGTCAGGCTAGTGTTGATCTACTTTTTTTACATTTTTTATTTAACAATGGAATAGTGTAGTAGACTACGCTATTCCGTCCTGAAGGATCCCGCAAAAATGTATTCTGCACAGCAGCACAGTATTTTTTTTTAACATGGAAGCCTATGGGTGATGGCTGCCACTGTATGGCATCCATCAAAGGTGTACGCTAAATGCATATATTGGGAAGCTCTCAACATCACTGTCCTTAAATGGACCGTGACTTAAGAAGTTTCCCCGGACTCAGCCCTTCAGGTTTCGCTCTACCTGCGGGGTTTGATCACACATTCCACTGTATGCCTATAGAGTGGGATACGTTGCAGCCTTCCATTCAACGTATACGTCCGGAGTCTTCCAGATGTATACTTCCAAGGGAAAGTCAAAACGCAATGTGAAAAGGGCCTCAGAAGGATCATGTGACTGTAGTCATGCCATGTTCGTCTATCTGGTGACCATCATTGTCATGTAGCTCCAGCCTGAGTCTAAATTATGTGTTTGGGGAACGACTTAAAAAAAATAAAAAAAAAGCAATAGTAAAATTAGGGTTGTTGTCAATGCCCCTCCCAGTGTTTCGTTTCCAGAAAATTGACCCTCCCCCAGTTTACACGAAGTATCAATATAATACAGCTATAAAAGAAAGCGGCTTATCAATAAAATGATGCATGCCAGTTAAAGGGTAACTCCAATTCTAAAAATCTTACCCATGCAAATATGTTTATATAATCCTATAGGAAGCATATACGCGGGTCCTGATGGGGAATATCGAGCTGAGCAGACTTGTGTTTCCACCTCGCACTTCCGGTATCTTCATATTATTACTTTCTATGGATTATGGATCATAGTTGTTCTTATATACTGCACCTCGCTACAAAATTGCTACACTGAATAAAACTATGACTTCCCTATGGGCATGACCACACGTGGCGGATTTCCACCGCAACTGTCCGCATCAATGCCGCACAGAATCTGGGTTGCAGATTCTGCTGCGGATCTGCCCAAAATGTGCAGTAAATTGATGCGGATTAGCTGCTGCGGACTGCGGGAAAAGTACTTCCCTTCTCCCTATCAGTGCAGGATAGAGAGAAGGGACAGCACTTTCCCTAGTGAAAGTAAACGAATTTCATACTTACCGGCCGTTGTCTTGGTGACGCGTCCCTCTTTCGGCATCCAGCCCGACCTCCCTGGATGACGCGGCAGTCCATGTGACCGCTGCAGCCTGTGCTTGGCCTGTGATTGGCTGCAGCCGTCATTTAGACTGAAACGTCATCCTGGGAGGCTGGACTGGAGACAGAAGCAGGGAGTTCTCGGTAAGTATGAACTTCTATTTTTTTACAGGTTGCTGTATATTGGGATCGGTAGTCACTGTCCAGGGTGCAGAAACAGTTACTGCCGATCGCTTAACTCTTTCAGCACCCTGGACAGTGACTATTTACAGACGTCTCCTAGCAACGCTCCCGTCATTACGGGAGCCCCATTGACTTCCTCAGTCTGGCTGTAGACCTAGAAATACATAGGTCCAGCCAGAATGAATAAATGTCAAGTTAAAAAAGCAAGACGCATCCGCAGCACACATAACATGTGCATGACAGCTGCGGACTTCATTGCGGAAATTAGAATCTCCATTGAAGTCAATGGAGAAATTCCGCCATGAGTCCGCCACTGCTCCGCAACAGACAGAGCATGCTGCGGACACCAAATTCCGCTCCGCAGCCTATGCTCCGCAGCGGAATTTTACGCATCGTCTAAACGAACACTGCTAAATTAAAGTGGAAGTCAATGGAGAAACGGCTCCGCTGCGGATTAACGCTGCGGAGTGTCCGCAGCGGAATTTAAGTGAAATTCCGCCACGTGTGAACCCAGCCTTATAATCCACACTGAAGAAATGGGGAGTGGCGGCCATCTTCATCTGTGTAACAAGGGGGGAAGATATATCTGATAGAATGTATCAAAAATTCTGAAGTAAAAGTATTGATACACTTATGATACTTATAATAGAAAGGTAAAATGTTTTGTGATCGTATTTTTTCCTTTAATGACTTCTAAAGTTTTATTCTATGAATTCTGTTTTACAAAAAAAACCTGATAATGATTCAAAAGAACTTGACA
>NC_134694.1:120925397-121072897 GCF_050947455.1 Rhinoderma darwinii
TAGGATTAGATACAGTATCACACATGATAGGATTAGATACAGTGGCTCAGAAGGCAGTATCACAATTGATAGGATTAGATACAGTGGCTCAGCAGACAGTATCTCACATGATAGGATTAGATACAGTGGCTCAGCAGACAGTATCACACATGATTGGATTAGATATAGGGCCCAGCAGACAGTATCACACATGATAGGATTAGATATAGGGCCTAGCAGACAGTATCACACATGATAGGATTAGATACACAGCTCAGACAGTATCACACATGATAGGATTAGATATAGGACGCAGCAGACAGTATCACACATGATAGGATTAGATACACAGCTCAGCAGACAGTATCACACATGATAGGATTAGATACAGTGGCTCAGCAGACAGTATTACACATGATTGGATTAGATACAGTGGCTCAGCAGACAGTATCACACATGATTGGATTAGATACAGGGACCAGCACGCTGACATTGCGGCTCCAGCGCTGGACCCAGGAAAGGTAAGAATAATTATTTTGCTTCTTTATGTGTTACTGATTATTTTTGTGTGTTTGTGTTTTTTTACAGGTTCGGTTGTTGGACTTCGGATTCGAGGACTTCAATGACGGCGTTTTTTTATTCTCAATAAAATGGTTAATGAGGGTTGTGTTTTTATTTCAATAAAATATTTTTTCTATGTGCTTGTATCTTTTATTATCACTGCCTTAGTAATGGCCGCTGGCTGATTGACAACCTCCATTACTAAGGTGGGGCTTAATGTTAGCCGGTGCAGAGGCCAACACTAACCCCCATTATTACCCCGGTACCCACCGCCACCAGGGGTTCTGGGAAGAGCCGGGTACGAACCAGTACCCGACCATCTGTAGTGACGGGCAGGCACTGGGATGGCCACAGGCTGGTAGTATTAGGCTGGGGGCCAAAAACAGTGGTACCTACCACCCTTGTAATGCTGCCTGCTGCTGCTGTGTTGTATCTGGCTGGTTATGAAAATTGGGGGGGGGGGGGGACCCGACATCGTTCTTTCCAATTATTTTTATTTTTTATTTTTTTAAATGACGTGGGGTCCCCCCCATTTTTCATAACCAGCCAGATACAATAAAGCAGCAGCAGCCTAGCATTACCAGGGTGGGAAGGGCCACTGTTTTTGGCCTTTCCCCTCCTGATAATACCAGCCTGCGGCCGCCCCAGTGGCCGACCATCACTACAGATGGTCAAGTACTGGATGGTACCCGGCTCTTCCCAGCACCCCTGGTGGCGGTGGGTACCAGGGTAATAATGGGGGTTAGTGTTAGCCTCTGCACCGGCTAACACTAAGCCCCGCCTTAGCAACGGATGCTGTCAATCAGCCGGCGGCCATTACTAAGGCGGTAGTAATATAGTTTTAAAAAAAACACAAAGACATAGAAAAAATATTTTATTGAAAGAAAAAAAAAACCACACAACCCTCATTAACCATTTTATTGATAATAAAAAAAAAAAGCCGTCATCGAAGTAGTCCTGGAATCCGACGTAGTCCAACGACCGAACCTGTAAGAAAACACACAAAAAAAATGATTAGTAACACATGTGTTAGGCTTAGATACAGGGCTCATATGTGATACTGTCTGTGGGACCCTGTATCTAAGCCTACCTACCACAAGGTAGGCTTAGATACAGGGTCCAGCAGACAGTAATCTTATACAGTATAAGATTACTGTGTGCTGGGGCCCTGTATCTAAACCTACAGTGTGGTAGGCTTATATACAGGGCCCATCAGACAGGATCACACATGGGCCCTGTATCTAAGCCTACCATGTGATTGGCTTAGATACAGGGCTCAGCAGACAGGATCACACAATCTGTGATCCTGCTACATCGTAGGCTTAAAGGGGCTGTCCAGTCCCTAAACATTGATGGCCTATCCTCAGGATAGGCCATCAATAGCTGATGTGTCGGGGTCCGTCTGCCGGGACCCGGGCAATCAGCTGTTTTGAAGGGGCCGCAGCACTCGTACGAGAGCTGCTTCCCCTTCACTTCACTACTCGCTCACACTGTGAATCGCCGACACCGATTCACAGTGTGACCGGAATGAAGGGGAGCAGCTCTCGTACGAGTGCTGCGGCCCCTTCAAAACAGCTGATTGGCGGGTCCTGGGAGACGGACCCCGACAGTCAGGGCTACTAATGTTACCTTCCTCTTCAGCCACGGCGGAGGTTCTGTCCTCTCGATGTTGTGCGCGGCGCATAGCGCTGTGACGTCAAGACCTCCGCTGCGATCCGGAACCAGGAAGGTAAGTACAGTCTGTTACTATAGTAACTTTTTATTGATGTGGTGCGGGGGACTGTGGCTGGCTTCGGGGCCCGGTCGCAATTGCGACCGCTGCGACCCCTATAGCTACGCCAGTGAATGAACGGAAGGCCAACGCTGATGTGAACAGGCCCTTAGCTACAAACCATCTAACGTCTAGTGTCCAATTCTATCAGTTTTATTATTATTATTATTTATTATTATTATTATTATTATTATTATTTTATTTTATAAATGTTTATGATCTGCCACTCAAGTGGTCAAGTCAATTAGGCAGCATATTAGATAGTTCACATATATTCTTGAATTTATTTTCCTGGGCCTTCTCCACATCCTCATAAGTTTTTCATTTTAGAAGTATTAATAATATTTTACAATTGACATATAAAGATCTCCGCTCGCTGGATAACATTTATCAGGCGACTCAGGACTCGGCGACCACCGGTTACCTAAATATAAATAAGTATTGGAAAAAAAGGAACATGTCCAGTGCTTGAATATTGTTAAAATAAGTCATTAGCCAAGAAAATAAAAGTAAAGTTAAAACTAAATAAATATATAAACAAAACAAATTAAATGCACAAAGTAAAATATACACATATCATGTAAAACATGAAATAATACACTATATGCGCTACATATTTTATAGTGTATATAGCGTTTTAGAAAATGTTTTATATGATACGAGTATATTTACTGTCACAGTGTCAGTATTATGTTTATTTAATTTATTGTGTTTACATGTTTGTTTGTTTATTTCTTTATTCATTCATTTATTTATGTTTTTTGAGGACCAATCATTTAGTTTATCGATATTTTAAAAGTTTTTATCTTGATCACTGGACATATTCCTTTTAGTTAATATGTTGCAATTGTGTCCCTTACTTTGCTATTTTGATTCTTTTGGGCTTTTGCTTCTATAGAGAATTGATATAATGTGCAAACTTTAAGTAATTTTGCTGTATTATTGATGATGATGTGATGATGATGATGATGATGATGATGATGATGATTATTAAGTACCATGTAATATTCAGCAGGGCCACATATCAGTATATTTATTAATGATACTGCACCTGTCTCTACGCTCTTTCCTATTTCACCACATTTCTGAATATTCCAGGGCCGGTTGGGTTTCAGTCCAACAACATTGCTTTGACAAAGGGAATGTTCACCTCCATTGGTAAGTAAATTTTTTATATACTGGAAATTAACCCTCTGCAAAACTCACACATTTCTGCTGAAACAATTTTAGAGATATCATTCCTAAGGTTCAGAGGTGGCGGAATCTTTGCGGATTTGTGTTGCAGAAGGTGCACCACAATTTCGGGGCAATTTGCATTACAATATATGTGGATTAGGGTTTTTAAAGCAAGATCTTAATATAGCAGAGATACAGCACGGAAATCAGGACATGATGCAGATTTTCAAATCCGCAGCGTGCCTACGTTATCACGGAAATAACGTGGATTTTTCACCATGTCTTTAAATATGACATAAAAGATCAAGGGAGAATCAGGAAGGACTAAGCGCTCTTACTATACAACCCCAAGGACGTACATACCATCCCCTTTGCTATTGCTGGTCGAGACTCTGTGCAGGACTCCCCTCTATGGAGGAACTGCATTATTAAGAAATAACGGGATGGGGAATTTACTCAAGGTTTATGGAAAGGATGTGGGGGAAACAAACACAAATCCTTCTGTACTGGATGGTAAATCCTGGCCACTGTACAACCCCCTGAACTGCAGCTGCAATGGTTCCCGTCTACTTTCGATATTTGCTGTATTGGTTGACGGAGGGTAACAAAATATTTCAGAGCTTTGGCAAAGCTGCATTACTGAGAGAGCTCACTGCTATTCTGATTTAGTAGAGCTGGAATTTCCTACAGCAACTTCATGAGACACCAGGTCTTCTTCCTACGTGTATATTCAGACAGTGCGGCCAAATTGTGGTTAATCATCTCATTTTGCCACCGTTTTGAGGTAATCGCGGTAATTAACTGTGATTTGACCCACCGTCTAAATTTACACTAAGAGTCCACTTTTAAAGGAGTTTTACCATTTTAGGCATTTTAGATAAATTCATAGGATATTCTATAAATATCGGATAGATGCGGGTCCCAACTCTGAGACCCACACCTAATTCCCGAACGAGGGTCCCTCAACTTCGTCCTGTCTAGTGACGCCACCTCTGCATTCGCTGCCTTACCAGAGGTTGAGAGACGCCTGATAAGTGCGGGTCCCAGAGGTAGGACTCGCATAAATAAGACATTTATGATACAGTATGTCCTGTAAATATGCCATAAATGTCTAAGGTGGAAATACATAGAAAGGGGACTGTGACAGACGGGCACTACTATAGAGACACTGTGGCTGGCATTATTACAGAGACAATGTGGCTGGCCTGGCACTATAACAGACACAGTGGCTGGCACTATTACATACAACACTGGGACTGGCACTATTACATACACACTGTGGCTGGTACTATTATAGAGACACTGGGACTGGCACTATTGCAGAGACACGGTGGCTTGTACTGTAAGGGCACATTCACACGTGGCAGAATTGCTGTTGAATTCCCACTCTGGACGGTCCGCAGTGGAATTCTGCAGCAGCCGTTTTTTACATTTGTTTCTATACATTTTTAGGAAACTTAGTTCAGACGTTGTGGAAAATAACTGTGCGGAATTTGGGCTGCGGTGCAGAATTTTCCCTCCACAGCAGCTCATTATGTTGCGGAGAAGCGGGATTTCACTGCGGATTTCAGCTTTCGTAATGCAAAAACTGAAATCTGTGGCAAGTCCGCTGTGATATCTGCCACGTCTGAATTACCTGTCAAATATGCAAATGTTGCTGCAAATTCGCAACGAATCTGCAGCAACATTTTCAGCTGAAAAATTCTGCCACGTCTGAACATGGTCTAATAGTAGCATTGTGCTTGACACTACTGTATGGACATTGTGGTGAAACCGGTTGTATTTCCAAACACTAGGGGGGGGGTGAGACTGCAGACGTTGCACCCACGTTTCTTCACAATATCCCTTCCATTCTCCTTTCTAGAACCGGGTTACTATCATGATGGATATTTTGGCATTCGTATTGAGGATATTGCAGTGGTGGTGGAAGCAGACACTAAGGTATATTTCTTCATCTCTATTGAGTTTGTCACTGACTTAGTGTTGTGGGCAATGGGGTATTATAATATAAGAGTAGAAAGTATATTCAGGGTATAGAAGTTGGGTTTGACAAGATAAGACATGGAAATGAATTTGGGTGGTGTAATAAGATAACAAATATTCACCTCTGTTTTGCAATTTGTTTATGGACCTTCATTACTGAGTAAAATAAATAGATTTTGTAAGGATAGAATTACTGTTTAAAGTTCATAGTAAAAGGGGTGGGACTATGACAACCTTAAACGAGAAACGGCTGTCACCATTAAAAGGTTAACTGGTCCATGAACATCTTACTATAGCCACTTAGATAAACCAGTGATAATATAGCAAAAAGTAGAGGAATCGTGTGTTGGGTGGAGTAACATTTTGGAAGCTTAATATTATTATTTAGTGTTGATTATAAAAAGGGAGGGGCTATGACAACCTAAAAGGAGAGTGATTTTGTACAAAAAAAAACACCATGATGGTGGATTGTCTTGTGTCACAACCAGTTTGGGAATGACTAACCTTGGCATGGAGTCTATGGAGCCATTGCATTCTATATACTTGACCCGAGGGGCATGCAGAGGTAGCAGTCGCACCCTGGTACCTAAAGGGGCCCAAAGATCTCAATGTCACATAAAAAGACACCATTATAATAAATATCATATGGTTGGTGGGGAGCCCTGTGATAGATTTTGCAACGTTGCCCAGGAGCTTCAATTAACACCCCTGTTTAACCCTCTCACAAAGGTACAGACTTTCCTGGTCAGACCCCAGAGTAGTCACTGATTGGTGGCAGCTGAGGATGCCCGACAGACATGTGGCAATGAATAGGAGAGGCATGGCGTAGGTCAGGACAGCTAAGGGCTAATACCAGGAAGGCAGTGAGAGATGGGCAGAAGAACCAGGGATGATCTCAGATATAGTTAATAGATGGTGCCAAGATCAGACAGCAAAGGTACCGATGTTAATCTGAAGGGGCAAGACCAGAGACATAACAAAGCTCCGGAGATCCCAATGCAAAATCTGCAACAAGCCCCCACAACCATGTGCCCTTTATAACACTGGTGTCTTCTTATGTGGTAGAGGATCCTATGGGCCCCCACAGGCAGCAGGGCCCGAGTGCAACTCTTACCTCTGCACCTCCTGCAGCTGCACCACTGGGCAAGACAGAAGCGAAAATCAGGACGCAGTGAAGGTTTATAACCAGGATCAGGAAATACAACACAGGAGATGCAGGCGAGCAGTCAGGAACACGACCCTGATGTTAAGGCGAGGTCTGGAGGGTGATGTTCCTTTAAATATAACACTTTTGGTGGGTGTCATCGGTCCCGTCTGTTGTCATGGAAACAGGAATTCACTGGGTGGGGGTAGGTGAGCGTCGCTAGACTGGGGGGGGGGGGGGCGGTGAGAATTAGATTGTCACCATTAATAAACTGGTCTGTGAATATTGCAGATCTTACAGACATCCGATCACAGGGTATTCCAGGGATAAGATTAGACAATCACCAAGTTTAGTAGCTTTAGTATTCTCTACATGATAACAAATAAGAGTAAAGCCAAGATTTGTGTTGAGTTCCCCAGTAACGTAATAAGACTTCCCTCATTTATTTTAGTTCTCTGATTTCCACTATTTATCTACAAGATGATGAAATGTGTCACTTCTCTATTCTCTCCCAAAAAAAACCCGCAGTAAAATCGAATATACTTAGCAGGAAATGTGGTGGTAAATATTATACAGATACAAATACTGTCATTATAATTATTATTCCACCCCAAATCAATTAATCTCCAGTCTCTAAGTCGTCCTCTTCTGTCACATTCTTAAAGGGGTTGTCCAGTCCCAAAAAATGTATAGCCTCTCCACAGGATAGGCCATCAATATCTGATCGGTCGGGGTCTGACTCCCAGCACAACCGCCAATCAGCTGTTTTGCAGGGACCGCAGTGCTCATTCTGTGAACCGCCCTTCCCTTTTCCCATCCCTTGGTTGAACTTGATCAACATGTGTCTTTTTTCAACCACACCAACTATGTAACTATGTAACTGTGTAACTATATAACTATGTAACTATATGGAACTATGTAACTATATGGAACTATATAACTATGTAACTATGTAACTATATAACTATGGAACTATATGTAACTATGTAACAATATAACTATGTAACTATGGAACTATATGTAACTATGTAACTATATGTAACTATGTAACTATGAAACTATGTAACTATATGGAACTATGTAACTATGTAACTATATGTAACTATATAACTATGGAACTATATGTAACTATGTAACAATATAACTATGTAACTATGGAACTATATGTAACTATGTAACTATATGTAACTATGTAACTATGGAACTATGTAACTATGTGTTTTGGCAATTTACAATGTGAGCAGTAAAGGAAATGATCGGCGGTGGTGCCGGGAGTCGGTCCCTGACCGTTCAGATATTGATGGCCTATCCCGAGGATAGGCCATGAATTTTTTGGTACTGGACAACCCCATTATATTCTATTTAGACGTTTTATCGCTATATGTGTTAGTGGCACAGGTGGGTGACGAGCAATATGGCCACTGTTATTACTTCTGTAGAGGTTCTCACCCAGCTTGATGGCATCTGTAATGGCAGCCGTATTACATAGTCACATAGTTGATAAAGTTGAAAAAAGACAAATGTCCATCAAGTCCAACCTATAATTCTACCGTGTTGATCCAGAGGAAGGCAGAAACCAAATGAGGTAGATTCAAATGGCCTCATTAGGGAAAACATTTCTTCCCGACCCAAAATATGGAAATCAGAATAAATCCCTGGATCAACACCCCATCTGCATAGACGAGTACCCAAAACTTGTAATATTAAATTTTTCAAGATTTATCGTCTGTTACTTTTGGAACACTGGGGGAATTGATACAGATAAAACTAAGAAATGGTTTGCTGGAATTTTAAAGGTGGTTATTCCCATTGAACAACCTCTTTTCTAAATTCAGCCATCCAGTCAATCAGCAGTCCTTGCCCACATTGAATAGGCTACAATTAATAGTTGGTTGTGCCAAATCTGCCAAACTGGGGCTCTTTTTAAGTGACTCTCCCCTTGGCTTAGAGAAGGGTCCTGAGCAGAAGATCCCCATCTATTGTTTCCATCTGCATAATTGGGCAAGAGGACAAGGGTTATCAAGTTGGGACCACCCCATTTACACCTTGACAGAAGAAAATAACTCAAGGACTTTTATATCTGGTGATTTATATATTTTTATATGTAAGATGGAAATTTTAAAAATGCAGAATTTTAAAACCCTACATGTTGTCCCTTTTGAAGGTGATTGATGTTTGGATATAAAAATTGTCCTGTGGTCAATGCTAAGATTTACCTATAATATGAGAAGTGTTAAAAGAACTAACAAGGACCAGCCAGACCACAGTTTCCTGATAAATTCTTTGATGCAAAATACCAGGAAAAACAGAAAGAAACGTCCCGTCAGCACCGTTGAGTCTTCAATATATTTTAGATTAAATTTAATTGTTATACAACCTTCACAACTAAATTAGTTTTTGACTGTCCCAATGCATCTAAAATGAAAGATGAAGCAACTTTGCAATGGGTCTTAATTAAAAATGTTCTATCGGAAAACCTATCCGTCTCCTTAGTAAGAGATAACAATCAAAACCTGTGTAGTCTGATCCTGCAGTCAGACGCTCTTCCATCTGTCCCCTACTTCCTGCTAAACTATCAAATGTATGTTAGCAAGAAGTAGAGGACCGGTGGTAGAGCATCTGACTACAGGGTCAGACTACACAGGGTTTTTTGCTGTCTGTTACCATGGAGACACATTGATGACTATGAAATTTCTAATTGCTGGTTACTGTAGTGGCCTAAATAGCTCAAAGTGTAGATTAAGTTGCCCATCTATCTAGTAGGTATTACTACATATAGTAGCATTTATTGTATGAAGTAGTGATTAACCCTTCCTGTTCTCTAGCCCCCTTGCAGTATGGTTCCCTTATCCCTTCTTCTCTCTTTTCCACTCTACGTCTCATTTTCCATTGCTCACTTTTCACTTCATCTTGCAGAATACATTTGGAGGAGAGAAGTATCTCACATTTGAGACTGTCACCTTAGTCCCATATGACAGAAAGTTAATTGACACCAGTCTTATGACAGAAGTGCAGGTGAGTCACTGATAATACATTTTCTGGTGTTCATCATACCAGGGGGCATTCATTTTACCAATGGGGTGTTCATCATACTATTGGAGCATTGATAATACTGTTGAAAGCATTCAGAATATTATTGTGGCGTTGGTCAGTGTTGGGAGTGCTGATCATACCATTGGGGGCATAGATCAGATGGTTGAGGATATTGGTCATACCGCTGGGGCATCGGTCATACAATCAGGACTATTCATCATACCATTTTGGGCATAGATCAGATTGTTGAGGGCATCTATTTGGGATATTAGTTATACATTGTGGGGTGTTGATCATACTATATCATTGAGGCATCGGTCATACCATTAAGACTTCGGTCATACTGTCTGAAGTGTTGATCATACCATTAGGACATAGATGAGATGGATAAGGATTTTGGTCATACCACTGAGGAATTGGTCAAACTGTCCTGAGTGTTGATCATACCATTGACGGCATAGATAAGATAGTTGAGGGTCTTTTCTGGGGCATCAGTAATACTGTCAGAAGAATTAATCATACCATTGGGGCATAGATCAGATGGTGGAAGGTGTATTGGGTTTACGATTGGGGCAACAGTCATACTATATGGAGTGTTGATCAAGCCATTGGGGCATAGATCAAATAGTTGGGGGTATTGGTCCTACCATTGCGACAACAGTCATACCGTATAAGTGTTGATCATGCCATTGGGGCATCGATCAAATAGTTGGGGGTATTGGTCCTACCATTGGGACAACACTATTACCGTATGGAGTGTTGATCATGCCATTGGGGCATCGATCAAATAGTTGGGGGTATTGGTCCTACCATTGGGACAACTGTCATACTGTATAGAGTGTTGATCATGCCATTGGGGAATAGATCAGATAGTTGGGGGTATTGGTCCTACCATTTGGACAACTGTCATACCGTATGGAGTGTTGATCATGCCATTGGGGAATAGATCAGATAGTTGGGGGTATTGGTCCTACCATTGGGACAACAGTCATATAGTATGGAGTGTTGATCATACCATTGAGGCATAGATCAGATGGTTGAGGGTTTTCGTCATACCATTAGGTCATATAAACATTACTTTGTTGTCTTCTTCACATGTTCTTCTTTAGATTAAACATGTAGACAAACTCTACGAGAAGATCAGAAAAGTTCTGGGAGCTGAACTACAAAAACAAGATCGTCCTGAGGAGTTCAAATGGCTGGAGGAAAACACTAAGCCATTATCCCATGGAAGCTTCATCACGGCCTCTATCAATGTCCTCACTGTAACCTTCATAGCCAGCCTGTGTCTACAGCAGACGGTAGTTTAGGGAGGATCTCCAGATAATAAAATGTCATCATATACAAAATCTATTATGTGCCGGTTACTACTGATAGTGTGACCTTAAAGTAGATCTGTGGTTAATACAAATTAAGCAAAGATGGCGATCACTATGGCGCAGACCGGTGGCACCGGTGTCATACATCACAACTAATGAAGTTCACAAAGTAAAAATATAGAAGCAGGGATTCATCACAGATCCTGTAGTCCTGAGCCCCACACACCATATACGATACGTATATCAGGCGAAGAGTCGTCATGGCTTCTGGTGAAATCCCATTACAGACAATGGGAAGATGTGGAGTAAATTATATCATCCAGGGATGGTGCGGTCGACCCTCACAGATGCTGGAGGTGCAACCGGGCTTGAACATTTTGCCAGGAAATCCTGGGCCGCAGAGAACAAACTGCTCCTGTTCAATGTGAAAAGCGACTTCTGAGGGTTGAGTAGGCCCTGTAAGGGTTTCAGAAGGTCCTGCCAGGCACTGTGTGAGGAAACAGGAGACCTTCTACCTGAAGCCCTCATGATCCTACCTCAGGTCTTCTCCTATATTCCTAGCCAACATGGGATTAAGGTAGCCTTCTCTCTAGAGCCCTGACTATCAAGGGTCACCATACGCTGCCTCCCCCAAAGATTATTCCTTTAGTCCAGACTATCCCAAGTCTGTAATTACTAGGTCACGTCTCAGGTCTACAGGGCAACCAGTCCTTACTGTTGTTTCTTCACAGGCCCATCAATAAAAGAATCCCTCTAGTTCGCCCACTACGGCCTCCTCAGGGTTTGAGAACACTGGTCCTTACTCCCGGGCTGACTATATCCACAGACCCCGCACACTTCTCAGGGCTAATCTCTCGGGCTGACAATACTCTGCAGCTATTACCATTTCAGCAGTGGATGGCACCGAACGCCTTCGACCCACCTTCACCCAAGGCCTAAAAGTTACCTGATAGCTCACCATCTGCTCTGTTACATCTATTACTGACTCCACTTGATAAAGCAGCTAGCGATCCCCCTATAAGTTCTACGTAGACCCACGTCACATCTCTGGCAGCCACCAGTCCTCCCCTGCCTCCACGCAGGAAGACAAACCAGTTCTCGCTGGCGGCCATGTTCTGCACAGACCACAGCAGTTATTTCTAGCACCTCACATGCGTCACCTCCTCTCCTCCAAAAGGCGCCAAACTTCTCCTATCAGTGTGGTGGCTTCTCAGCGTCATCACGCTCTGCCAAGGCTCTTGCTGCCAGTCCTCCATACATTCCCTGTTACTTTTGTGCATTGACAGCACCAGGCAAGAGGCAGCGCCATAGGGCATCGCAACCTGCCCACTCCAGTGAACCTGACAGACAAAAGCAACAAATATACAGCACAATAAACATAATATCACCATCACATCCCAGAACATTCTCATAGCAGGCCATTATTTACAAAATGTTACATATTCAGTCCATAGGTTGTGTATGGGGGCACGAGTTCCTCCTCACAAAGAACAGCGCAGCAAAATTTCACATGGTTTTACCGCAGTTTTGCAATGTTTTTTTTTGTCAGCGCGGCTTGTACAGGTGAAACACATTGAAACCATGCAGCCAAGAACTGTTTTACCGCGGTTCGTGGCCGCGTGGCGCACAACCGCTACCTGTACGGCTTTACAGAACGTGGATTTGCAAGTAGCATCACTCTATAAACATCGCTTATGTTATGTTTGTGTGATCAAATAAAAATCCCCCGGTGTGTTCCCTGTCATGAGAGTCTCTATATCACAGGGGAAGGTTTTTCATAGTAAATCTTATTCCACCTACACGGCTAAAATTTACTGTCTGTATTCAGGGAATTTTATCAAGAAAAAAAAATCTGTCCAAAAGTTTAAGGAATTCATATTTTAGGCACGATCGGACATTTCTGAATATAAAATACTTGAATAGAGTAACATTGAACGGTCTGCGCTGCAAAATAGTGTAAAGAAATGGATTCTTTTTTCAACAAGTTGCATTTTGTGATACAAAATGTCTTCTAGATTCACAAAATGAAATTCTGTCACACAAAATGTTATATTCTGACATAGAATGTTATCTGATAAAGTGGTAAGCGTCGCCATTGCCCATGACTACAGACCGCGCTAGTTACATCAATCATGACCAGGGCTTGGTCCTCTGTCTCCACGTGCCCCATAGGAGCCACATGGTGTGCCTCGCAGATACATCTATCCTTCTGCCTTACTATCTTTTCTTTAAAAAAAGAAGAAAATATCAACATAGAAGCCTTTAAGGCCCTGTTCACACTGAGTTTTTTTTGCAGGCGGAAATTTTGACCTACCGGCAGAACACTTGCCACGTTTTTTGGTTGCGGTCATTGAGCACCGCAGGCAAAAACGCAGCGAAAACCTCTTTTTCTGCCTCAAATTTATGCCAATGTTAGATCAGAGACGGAGTGCCTGAAGAAACGGCATGACTCTTCTTTTTCCCCGCGAGCGTTTTTTTCCGCTTGCGGGAAAAAAACACCTCCGTCTCCGATTCAAATCACTGGGAGGCGTTTTAGGCCGATTTATGGCGCGGTTTCTGTGTCAAAAACAGCGCCAAAAAACTCAGTATGAACATACCCAAATAGGAAAGATAGAAAAAAATAATAATACAAGGCTGCTTGAGTTAAATAAGAAGTCATTATATGGGAGGATGTTTCAGAATTACGGGACGTGGAGTATTTTTGCTCTTCCACGAGGCCCTATAGATTTGTAGCCAGAAATGTAACATTGTTTACTGAAAATAATCCCATTTTCTTCCTGATTCATAAATAGAATGCCAGAGCTACACTGAAGACTGACACAGAGATGGGAATCGGGGCTCTATAATGGTGGCCATAAATAGTAGTCAACGAATGAGTGAATTTCCCAAAATTTGTTTTGGGTCTGATTTAGTAGAATTGGCCATCCGATTAATTTCGGTCTGAATAAATTTGCTGCAAATTTGCCCCAATTGCCCTGAAAACTGGTGCAAACCACAAAAGTTTTGGAATTCTCCGGATCTGAAACTTTTGGGAAATTCGGACCGATTTTGATTTGTGTAGAATTAATTCACTCATCTCTATCTGTTACCTGTGCAGGAGACCAAAACCAATATTAGCGTGGGCCCCTGGAGGCCGGTGGCTTGTAGTGGTGATTATAGGGGTTACATCTGTTGGTGCCGTCTCTTCTGTGGGAGTTCCTCGCTGCGGTTTCCTTCCTCATTTGCAGGTCTCCTCAGGCCTGCGGCGACACTCAGAGCAAGAAGTTACGCTTTTGGCAGACCATGTGACCCGGCTTCCTGTAATAAGTTGCATCGTTTCAAACCAGAGTCAAAGAGCAGAAGTCAACGCCAACTCTCAATACATCGACTCATTGTATCTGGAAGACCGAGAGAAATAATAATCAAAGATGTTACGGCGGAAACCGTCCAATGCCTCGGACAAAGACCCCACTCAGAAGAAGAAGGTAAGAGGCAGCATGGTGGTCTTCATGTCAGGCTGGACATAGTGTAGGACTGCTGCACATGTGGACTATGTATCGCCAATATGAAAACTCGAAAAATGCTTACACCTCCCGCACAGATGTAGCAGAGCCGTGTCGTTCATTTAGCACATCTCGTGGTGAGATCACACTGGGCTATTTGAGGTTTTGCAGGTAGATTTACTGCATTATCTTAAGGATAGGGCCACACAACAAATGTATTTGGCCAGTAGTCCCGGCATATAGAGTGGCAGCTGTACCACATCAACATGTAATGCAAAGAGCAACCACCTTCACATTTAGTGTATCTAAGCCGGTTATTTGGAATCATGTAATGTTACTGTAATTTAATATTATCTAAGCCTATGATGTGTAATACTATCTGCTGAGCCAGTGTATCTAATCCTATCATGTGTGATACTGTCTACTGAGCTGTGTATCTAATCCTATCATGTGTAATACTGTCTGCTGAACTGGTGTATCTCTTATGTGTGATACTGTCTGCTGAGCTGTGTATCTAAGCCTATCATGTGTAATACTGTCTGCTGAACTGGTGTATCTAAGCCTATCATGTGTGATACTGTCTGCTGAGTGAGTGTGTCTAAGCCTATTATGTGTGATAATGTCTGCTGAGCGAGTGTATCTAAGCCTATCATGTGTGATACTGTCTGCTGAGCGAGTGTATCTAAGCCTATCATGTGTGATAATGTCTGCAGAGCCAGTGTATCTAAGCCTATCATGTGTGATACTGTCTGCTGAGCTGTGTATCTAATCCTATCATGTGTGATACTGTCTATTGAGCTACTGTATCTAATCCTATGTGTGATACTGTATGATGAGCTGCTGTATCTAATCCTATCATGTGTGATACTGTCTGCTGAGCTGCTGTATCTAATCATATCATGTGTGATACTGTCTGCTGAGCTTATGTATCTAATCCTATCATGTGTGATATTGTCTGCTGAGTTTATGTATCTAATCCTATCATGTGTGATACTGTCTGCTGGGCCATTGTATCTAATCCTATCATGTGTGATACTGTCTGCTGAGCCATGTATCTAATCCTATCATGTGTGATACTGTCTCAAAGAACTACGCATATCTACATTATCCACTACATTTAATATTCGGTTCGGGTTCAATAACTATTAAATGAATGTTCCATCAGGACACCCCCTTTCTATGTGCTCTATTAGAGTAAATATATGGTTATTTCTGCAAGTTACATTAAGGCTGTGTTATAGTTGCCACAATTACAAAAAAACGGGCAAAACACTAGGGTATAACATTTTTGTGCCATTTGGCTACTAGGAGTACGGACCTGTACCGGTAATATGCTGTCCGAACATCGGGGGTCATATTAAACCGACAGATCCGCTATAAGTAGAATGGGACAGCCACAGAAATGTCTTCAACAAATCTGCAAATCACCCTTAGGGCATATGAAAGTGGCCGAGGGGCCAGAGCGGAGAGAGCCACAAGAATGAGCAGCTCCCGCTCGGGGGCACTCGGCACAACCACATACTACATGGGTGCCCCGTTATTTAAATGGACACCGGATAACTGCCAATATCATCTAATCTCCGGATATTTCCCACCTGATCCCCGGAAAGTCAGCACTTACAAAAGAGATGATCCCTTTAAAGGGGGTTTGTACCTTTAACAAATTGCGCTCATATAAAAAGGCACAACATGCGGTCCGGATATTTCAGGGGCCGCGGCTGTACCGAGGTACTGGATATGTTTATGCAACCACATTCATATGGCCACATACATGAAAATATATGCAGCCCCTCCATTCAGCCATGGCCCCCCAGATATTGGCTTGGGCCCCCATGAAGAGCATAGAGTGTCAATTACAAAGTTTGATAGCAAGTCAAACATTCAGATCCCACGTGGTCTGGAGGCTCTTATCTGTGGTATCTATACAATCATACTGGCATTTTACAGTATTTTACCGTCGTTTTCTATTGTAAAACCGCAATTGTCTTATTCTCGGGTCAGGAAGTCGACTACCTGTCATCTAACGGGAAATTGTGAGATAAAAGTCTCTGACAGCCCTCAAACCAGCAGAAAATTGTAAATTCAGCATGGAAATAAACAGTGCAAATTCTATGCTGTATTTTACCTGCACTGATGTTGAGTTATGTGCAGTCTCATCCAGAGCTGAATTCACAGTTCTGCTTGTTTACAGAGTGCAGCGCACTGTGAGGGTCCAGGTGACAGTTCCCAAGTCAGAGCTGAATATCAGCAGAGCAACAAGCAGAACCCTGGACGCAGCTCTAGATGTGACTGGAGTATAAGTCATGATGTAATTCAATATCAGAAGAAGATAACAAATTTACAGAATTGACGCAATATTTTATGTACATTTAAATGATGGTGGGAATAACCTTAATCAAAAGTAGAAAAAAAATATATGAATAACATAGAAGCCTTATTACAAAATCGTGAAAGTTCCCGGCTGCAGAGAGGGTGTATCTAAGCCTATAAAACACAATGTTCCCTCATTTTTCATGATTGCGAGATGGTTACTGTATTTCTATTTAAAAACTGTTAAACACACTCACCATTTTTTGTGGCATTTTTTACTGTTTTTCTAGAAAATGTTACTTGTATATGGTGTTTCTGACAGGGTTTTGGTCCATTTTTTAAACCTCCAGTTTTTGCTCTTTTTTTTTCTAAATATAATTTTTATATAGCATTTTTTGAAATTTTTATTTTGTATTTCTGGTTTCTGGACCGCTGCATTTAAGAGGTTAAATGGACCAAGTTTGGAGTTATCCCTTATTTTGGCCATTGCCAAAGTTCCAAAAACAAAATGTCCAGGGACAAACCTGTACTTTAATGAAAAACTCTAAACAATTTAATACACTGTGTAAGCCTAGTGCAGTGAGTGGGGGCGGAGCATGACAAAGAGATTCAAAGAACACCAAAGAGAGAATCATGCCCCGCCCCCCATTTCCTGCACTAGGCTTACACAGTGTAGCAGTTTTGAACGACTGTTCCTTTAAGGGGTTTAAGATTGATACATAAACCATAAATGACTGATCTCGGTGGTCCAAGGGCTGGAGCCCCCACAAACCCTAGATTGAGGGTGCTTAGACTAAGTGGAGAAATAGGTGTACAAAATCAATGAGAGGTATGGAAGCAGCCATAAATCCTTAGACGGGAAAACCGTTTACATAGATACTAATAGAGTGCTGAACGTACTCAGACATATCAGCATGCTAGACAGTCCTGGAGGAGACCAGGCTTAATGCTAATTTGCATAAAAAGGGATGTTTCTAGTCTGTTTTGGATAGATTTAATGGGGTGGGGTTTGAAGGGTCCCATAATTTCGGATTCAGATGTTGGAAAGTATGTTTAAGTATATATTAAGTTTCCCCTGGATTCCTGCTGATGGAATGGATCTGGTTCACTGTGAATCTTAAACTTGATGATCCTATTCTATCATCTCTATTGCTGAACAAGTCTGTGGCATCAAGAGGTAGTCCCTTCTACAGCAAATAGAACTTCCTGTGACCACTTATGTACCGACATGTGGTCACCCAGGCAGTAAGATAGTGACTGCTAAGCAACCACAAGTAACAGACCCTGCTGAATCCACAAATTATCCTGGCAATTAGAGACAGTTGGCAATTATAAACCCAGGAGTGTGTAAACTAAGGAGCAAAGACCCCAAATCTTAACCAGGACCCTGCTCCCTTTCATCTGCTATCTGGAGGGTTCAAATCTATGGTTTGCCTTTTTTTTTGTATTTTTAGCACAGATTCTGCGGATTTCAGCTGTTTCAGTAACAGATGTGGGATTTGTCATCATTAGTCACCTCATTTGCAGTCAGTTCATTTACTGTGGATGCTGCAGATAAACATGGAGGGGAGCGCAGTAGTAAGAAATCATATCATCAGGTCAGGGGTCTCCTAAAGGGAAGGCAACGGGTTTTTAAATTATAGTTTTTCAGCACACAAAATGCACAATGGGAGATAGATGTTAATGACAATATAAAAAAAAAAAACTGGACAGTAGAACATGGAGGTAGATGACACCACTGATAATGGACTAAAAGTGAGAGGAGTCCGGCACTTTACTGCTACCCCTGATTCCGACAACGTAGTGATAGCATAATCCTGAATCTGCTACTGAGGGAGCGCACTGCATACAGGTATTTACAGGAGAGAGAGAGGAGAGGGGGAGGAGAGGAGAGAGGAGAGAGAAAGGAGAGGAGAGGGGAGAGGAGAGAAGAGAGGAAGGAGAGAGAAAGGAGAGAGGAGAAGAGAGAAAGTAGAGAGGAGAGGAGAGGAGAGAGGAGAGAAGAGAAGAGAGGAGAGAGAGAGAAGAGAGAAAGGGAGAGAGGAAAGAGACAAAGGAGAGAGGGGAAAGGAGAGAGAAAGGAGAGAGGAGAGGTAGAGGGGAGAGAGAAAGAGAGAAAGGAGTGGAGGGGAGAGTAGAGGGGAGGGATAGAGAAAGGAGAGGAGAGAGGAGAAGAGAGAGAGGAGAGGGGAAAGGAGAGGAGAGAGAGAGAAGAGAGAGAGAGAGAGAGGAGAGAGACAAAGGAGAGAGGGGAGAGGAGAGAGAGAGAAAGGAGAGAGGAGAAGAGAGAAAGAGGAGAGAGGAAAGAGAGGAGAGAGAAAGAGACAGGAGAGAGAAGAGGAGAAAGGAGAGAGGAGAGGAGGGTAGATGAGAGAGTGGAGAGCGGAGAGGAGAGAGAAAGAGAGAGAGAGAAAGAGAGAGGAGAGAGGGAGAAAGAAAGAGAGGAGAAAGAAATTGAGAGAGGAGAGAAAGAGAGAGAGAAAGGGAGAAAAAGAGAGAGGGAGAGAAAGAGAGAGAACGAAAGAGAGAGAGAGGAAGAAAGAGAGAGAGAGAGATATGATAGATAGATAGATAGATAGATAGATAGATAGATAGATAGATAGATAGATAGATAGATAGATAGATAGATAGATAGATAGATAGATAGATAGATAGATAGATAGATAGATAGACAAAGAGGGAGAGAGCGAGAGAGAGAGAAAGAAATATGACAGACAGACATATAGATATGAGATAGATAGACGATAAAGAGAGAGTGAAAGAGGGATGGATGAAAGGTTAGATGGATAGATAGAAAGAAAGAAAGAAAGAAAGAAAGACAGAAAGAAAGAAAGAAAGAAAGACAGAGTTGCATTTACCCAATAAAGATAAATGAGGGGTAATTACTTCCTTCCATCTGTCTAGACCAACATCATTTACATTACAGACACACCTGCTTAAAAATGTATTCATTTTAAGAAAAAAAAAAAAAAACTTTAAACAAATGATCTTTTTCTTGGCCTTGATTTGCTTGTCTGTACAGTCAGACCTTGTTAGTCGGTGTCACTTCCCTGCAGCTTGTTACAGGTATAAATGTGCTTCCTGCAGAGCTGTACAATGTGCAGGCAGCGTGCAGCCTGTGCGGGGAGGTGAGGGGTTAATATCTCATATCTGTAAATGGCATCTACAGAACTGAGAATATAAGAATTTAGCATCCGTCCCAGAAGTGAGAAGAAGAAGAAACCGCACGCTATACACTGGGGAAAACAAGAGCTATGACTGCAGGACCAGTGCTACATTCTTGTTACAATGTATTATTTCTTCTATTATCATCATTATCATCATTATCATCATCATCATCATCATCATCATTATGCTATAGAATTACAATACTCTGCAGAAGTGCAGGGTCAAACACCTATCACTGGGGGTCACATTTTATTTTACATAGTGACTTATACACTAGATATATAAATAGGGATGGTTTATAGAGGGGCAGAGGCGTTGATAACAGGGGGGGCAGAGGGGGCGGTGGCCGGGCCCACCGAGATGTTGGGGCCCAGGGGTGGGCTTGGACGGTCCCACAGCAGTGATATGTCTCAGTTTCAACTGTATCTGCATCCTCAGGACATAGATACAGTTAAATCCAATGATAGATCCGGGAGCTGCCTGTTCCCTGCTCCAGCATTCACTGTGTAAAGCCGACCGTGAGCGGTTTAGGAGAGACAGGCGCGATACAGTGACGGGGGAATTATGATGGCTGTAGGGGCATTATACTGGCTATAAGGAAGCTGTGGTGGCATTATACTGTGTGGGCGGCAACTATGGGGGCATTATCCTGTGTGGGAGCAGCTATGGGGCTTCACACTGTGTGAGCGGCAGCTATGGGGGCATTTAACTGTGTGGGAGCTGTTATGGGGCATTATACTGTGTGGGGGAAGCTATGGGGCATAATACTGTGTAGGCGGCAGCTATGGGGCATTATACTGTGCGGGGCAGCTATGGGGGCATTATATTTTGTGGACGGCAGCTATGGGGGCATTATCCTGTGTGGGAGCAGCTATGGGGCATCATACTGTGTGGGCGGCAGCTATGGGGGCATTATACTGTGTGGGAGAAGCTATGGGGCATCATACTGTGTGGGCGGCAGCTATGGGGGCATTATACTGTGTGGGAGAAGCTATGGGGCATCATACTGTGTAGGGGCATCTATGGGGCATTATACTGTGTGGGTGGCAGCTATGAGGCATTATACTGTGTGTGGCAGCTATGGGGGCATTATACTGCGTGGGGGCATTATTATGTACTACGTGGGGCCCCTCATACTATGGGGGCATTATTCTGTGTGGGGCACTATGGGGGAATATATTGTGTTGGGCCGTTATAGGGGCATTACACTGTGTGGGGGCAGTAAGGGGGGATTATACTGTATGTGGGCACTCTGGGGGCATTATACTGTGTGGGTAGCACTATGGGGGCATATTACTGTGTGGGGGCAGCTATAGGGGCATTATACTGTGTGGGGGCATCTTTGGGGCATTATACTTTGTGGGGAGGCACTATAGGGGCATTATACTGTGTGTGGGGCAGCTATGTGGGCATTATACATTGTGGGGAGGCACTATTGGGGCATTATACTGTTTGTGGGGCATCTATGGGGTATAAGGGTATGTGCAAAGGACGTATTTACGGACGTAATTCAGGCGTTTTACGCCTCGAATTACGCCCGAAAAAACGGCTCCAAACCGTCTGAAAACATCTGCCCATTGAATTCAATGGGTCTTACGGTGTTCTGTGCAGACTGCCTTTTTTTAAAAAAGATGACCGCCTCAATGAAGTGTATGTCACTTCTTGGGACGTTATTGGAGCCGTTTTTCATTGACTCCAATGAAAACCAACTCCAATTACGTCCGTAAAAGACGCTGCAAAAAACGCGTGCTCTTGTCAAAACGTCTGAAATTCAGGAGCTATTTTCGCCTGAAAACTGCTCCGTAATTTCAGACGTAATTGGCGTTGCCGTGTGAACATACCCTTATAGTGTGTGGAGGCACTACAGGGGCACTATACTATGTGGGGGGCATTATAGGGGCATTATACTGTGCGGAGGCACTGCAGGGGCATTATACTGTGTGGAGGCACTATAGGGGCATTATACTGTGTCGGGGCAGCTATGAGGCATTATACATTGTGGAGAGGCACTATAGGGGCATTATACTGTTTGTGGGGCATCTATGGGGGCATTATACTGTGTGGAGGCACTACAGGGGCATTATACTGTGTGTGGGCCATTAAGGGGGCATTATACTGTGTCGGGATGGACTATAGCATGAATGGAAGTTACGTAAAAATCGTAGAAGTCACGGAAACAGCGTAGCTCGCTATGCTACACTGTTTCCGTAATACACATTCGCTTCTATGGAAGTTTACAGAAACAGAGTTGTACAGAAAACTATGCTGTTTACGTAAGCCTGACCCCGACGGAATCGCCTCTGCAGTTGTAAACATGCATTGGGGCCCACTGTGTAGTGGCCCACTCAGATGTGTTTGCCCTCCCCCCCCATGGTAAACCCCCAGCTACGCCTTTGTAAAAGGGGGAGGGTCAAAAAGTGAACACTTTCAGGGCTACAATTATCTAGGGGTCTCCTCCACTCCATACACGCCACTTGTGACATAGGCCATTGATGTCTTATCTAAAGTTGTCAGTTGTGGGAAAAATTTCTATGCGCCCATAAAATAAACTTTCATAGTCAGCTCCGCATTGAAATTAATATTAGTTACTGTCGGGGGCTGGAGAGCAGGGGCTATAAAATTTCCTTGCACAGGGCCCTTCTGCTGTTTGTGCCCACAAGTGGTATTTCATAGTTACCCATAGTGGCCCCTGTGCACAGTCAGCACCTGATAATGAGACATTTGTCCTAACAAACCTCTCTAACAGCTCCATAGAAAAGCAGAGGACGAAATGTATAATTACAGACAATGTTCTTTTTATTATAGGGGGAAATCTTTTCTAAAGCCTCTGATCAATTTACTTCTAGAACTACATAAATAGTGGGGTCACATTACATTACTTATCCTGTACTGATCCTGAGTTACATCCTGTATCTCTTTATTTTATATAAATTTACAAAACATAAACTGAAAAACAAATACATAACTAATTCCATATAACCAAAAAGTCACAACCCAATTCTTATAAACAAATTTTCTTATATACATCTCTGTATATGAGAAGAGAAAACTATACCAGACCCGGCCACATACACCCCACTCTTATATACTTACATCTACACTTCATCCGAAGCTAAACAATAACTAGAATATATACAAACATCATATAAACGTAATCAAAAGTACTAACAGAAAATCCCCCGACCCGCGTCAACCAAGGGCCTAAAGAAACAACATAATAATGATGATAATAATAATAATCAAACAACATAATAATAACAAATAAAATAATAATAATAATAATAATAATAACAAAAACAATCCAAAATATAATAATACTAATCCCAATTATTTTTTTTAATTTTTTTTTATATTTTTTTTTTTAAATTTTTTTTTTTTTTTTTTTTAATCACACTATACACACCCTGACTTTCCTTAACCTTACCCTTCTTACCTAAACTCCACCACCCCTGCCAGCATCTCGCCTCATGTCCTCTCACGTCCGCATAGTCCAGATGCTGGCCCCCACCACCACACCCAACACCCCAGCCCAGCCCCCCGCCCCATGTCCTCCCATGTCCGCATAGTCCGGGGCTGGGTCAGGCAAACCCCCCCCCCCTGACCCCTCCCAACCTATCTATTAACCCCCTTAAGTCTATCCCTATTCTAACAACATTTTTACAATATAATACAATACACATCACCAACTTGTCCAAATACCAAACCATATACAAAATACACCGTACCCGAAAGCACCAAGTTCGGTCGCTTGTAAACCTTTTTCCTGCCATTTCAATCCTAAACAAAACAAAAATCTTCCTGTGCTTACCTAGCCCATCACCAGATAGAGAGAAGGGAAAGCCCCCCCCCAGCACCCCCCCAGAGGCCAAGGTACCACGTCCACCGCTGCACCCTCCCTATCGCTTGCCCTATCTCCTTACCCTATTACTAGCCCTTTCTTGACCCTATTGAAAGCTGACCCTATGCTGACCCTCACCTTTCCCTTATTCCGAGCCCTATCGCTATATTTTTTTTGGTGCCTCAGCGGAAAGCAGACCCCCACCTCCAGTTGAGCACCGGTGACGACCCCCCCCTCCCTCATGAAGGCAGACACATTAAGGCACCCAAAAGGAAAAGCCCCTCCAAAGACGAGAGGCTTTGGATGCTCCCAATCTGCCAACCTCCAAAGAATGCACCTTCACCAGGTCACCCATGATATTGCTAACAACCTCATCCACTAGGAGGATTTTCTTCTGGGTAGAAACTAGACATCGTGCATTCCACATAAAGTGCCTGACCACTATACTGACTAGAAACAAGGTGCAATGGTCCCTACCACCGAGGTCTCCGAACACTCCATAGGCCCACCCAGCATAGGAGAGGCTGGTTAGGCCTGGCCAACCAATGGAGGCTCCCACCCTTTTGTATACCTCTGTATTGAAAGGGCAATGAAGCAGGAAATGCTCCATGCTTTCCAGCACTCCGCCGCACTCCTCCCGGGGGCAATCCCGATCATCAGAGCTTCTGCACTTTAGATTGCCCCTCACATACAGTCTCCCATGGAAGCAACGCCAAGCCAGATCCCAAAACTTCTGGGGAATCCTCGCTGAATTTAAAAGTTTTAATCCCACCCCGAGGTCACTACTTGGGCAGTCTTTGAGCACCAGGGGCTTCTGGAAGTGGGTCATCAGGACCCTCCTGTCAAGAAATTTTCTCGACATGGTCCTGATCTCCCACACCTCCAGACCCCACCGGCGAACAATCTTCAGCGCCAGGGTGGCATAAGCCGGGAGATGTCCGTGAGGTGTACGCAGGTCTTTCACTTGCCCTCCTCTCTCCCATTCCTGGAAGAAAGGCCGAAACCACCCCCTGCAGGAGGATATCCACCAAGGAGCCCTCTCTTGCCAGAGGTTTGCCAGGTTGATCTTAACAAAGGTGTTCACTAGGAACACCACCGGGTTAACCATACCTAACCCGCCTAGTGTCCTTGGTAGGTAAGTAACCTCCCTCTTGATTAGGTTGAGCCTGTTCCCCCATAACAGCTGGAAGAACAGGCTATAGACCCGAGTCCAGAGAGGTTCTGGCAAGATGCACACACTGCCCAGGTAAAGCAACATGGGCACCAGGTAGGCCTTGGCCAAGTGAACCCTTTCCCTCAGGGTTAAGGACCAACCCTTCCATTGGTCGACCTTCTGGGCAACTAGATTCAGCCTATCCTCCCAGTTCTTCTTGGGGTAATCACCCGGGCCAAATTCGACTCCTAAGATCTTAGCAGACCCCTGAGGCTCTGGAAGGGTGTCCGGGAGATCAAAACCAGGATCTCCTCCTCCCAGCCAGAGACTTTTGCACTTATCCCGGTTGATCTTGGACCCAGATGCCAACGAGTAACGCTCCACTTCCGACATCACCCACTCTGCCTCCCCTCTCGAGGAGACAAAAATGGAGACGTCGTCTGCGTACGCAACCACCCTCTGAGTGGCCTCCGGCCCCTCCAGGCCGGCCCCGACTCCCGCCAATGGCCCACGATCGATCCTTTTAAGAAAAGGATCAATTGCGAACGCATATAGCAAAGGGCTCAAGGGACAACCCTGGCGGACACCAGACCCAACCTCAAAGGGGGTTCCAACCCAACCGTTCACCAGCGCAAAAGTCTCAGCCCCAGTGTATAAGGTCCGTAGCCAATTGACAAACCCCCCCGGTAGGCCGTACCTCAGAAGGACCGACCAGAGGTACTCGTGGTCCACCCGGTCAAAAGCCTTGGCCTGGTCCAAGGACAGGATGTACCCCTCCCACCGACCAGAATTTCCCTGCTCCACTGCCTCTCTGACACTGAGGACAGCACTAAATGTGCTGCGGCCTGGAACAGAGCAATGCTGGACCGGCGAAAGGAGCCGGGATGCAAACTTCACCAGCCGATTAAACAGCACCTTTGCGAGAACCTTTCTGTCCGTATTGAGCAGCGCTATGGGACGCCAATTCTCAATACGGGTCGAGTCTTTACCCTTCGATAAAACGATCAAGGCCGACCTCCTCATTGACATTGGCAAAGTACCCGAGGAAAGGCACTCATTAAACACCTCAGTCAAGAGGGGAACTAGGGTTCCTTTAAAAGTCTTATAAAACTCGGATGTTAAGCCATCCGGCCCTGGCGATTTTTTGAGGGCAAGCCCATCAATCGCCAATCCAACTTCCTCTTCCTTGATCGAGTCTATCAAAACACCGAGAGAGGGGTCTACCCCTGGCTCAGGGATGGTTTCAGCCAGGAAAGCCGACATCTCGTCTCGGTTTGGATCTTGCTTCCCCAAGAGGTGCGAGTAGAAGGATCTGACGACCTCCAAGATCCCTGATTTGGATCTCTTCAGAGATCCTGTACTATCAATCAGTCCTGTCACAACCTTACGACTCACTGACATCTTACAGTTCCTGTAGGGGTCGGGCGAGCGGTACTTCCCGAAATCCCTCTCAAGAACTGAAGATGTGTGCCTATCATACTGACACCTCCTGAGCAAAGCTTTCACCACGGAGATCTCCTCTCCACTACCCCCGGTTGAGACCAGATGTTCGAGTTTCCCCCTCAGTTCCTGATATAGGCGGTACCTACTCATGGACCTGAGGCTTGAGAGCCTGCGGAAAAATCCTGCCACCCGGACTTTAAACAACTCCCACCACTCAGACTTAGTACCACTGAGATCCAACAAAGGTACCTGGCTCTGAAGAAAATCCTCAAAGGCCTGTCTTATCTCCGCTTCTTCCAAGAGAGTAGAATTCAGCCTCCATATACCTCTTCCCATCTGGAGGGACTCTGCAATGTTCAAAGAGAAAATAATCATACAGTGATCGGAGAACTCCACCTCAACAACGGACACTGGTGAAGAGATGGCTTCCTCCTTCAAGAAAAACCTGTCTATCCTAGACCTACAACTACCTCTACGATAGGTGAAACCCGAGTGGCCTGGGGTATGCCTGATGTGGATATCCACCAGGCGAGCATCGCTAACTATATTTTTTAATGCTACACTATCATAGGTCAATTTTTTATCTCCGGAACCTCCTCTATCTCGGGGCCTCACGACAGTATTGAAGTCCCCTCCAAAGATAACTTGTCGACCTGAAAAAAGGAAAGGCTTAATCCTCATGAAGAGACTTTTACGGTCCCATTTGCTCTGGGGTCCGTATATATTGATTAGTCTTAATTCCTGTCCCCTCATGAGGACATCTAAGATCAAGCACCTCCCCATTTCTAACTCAATCATCCGTCGGCATGTTACCGGTGCGGTGAAAAGGACCGCCACTCCGCTATAGGGCTCAGCCGCAAGAGACCAGTAGGAGGACCCGCGTCGCCACTCCCTCCTAGATTTAACGACGTCTGCCAAAAGTGACAGCCTGGTCTCCTGCAAAAACAAAATGTCGGCTTCAACTCGGCCAAGAAAATCAAAGGCTGCAAATCTCGCCCTATCTGACTTAATGCTGGCAACGTTAATTGATGCCAGCGTCAACGGAGTGGGTGCCGCCATCATGGATGTTTGAGTTAGACGGCTTTCTTCTTCCCACCCCCTCCTCTATCTGATGAGGACCCCCCTTCTTTGCCTCGCTTCTTGCAAACTGAGGAGTCCATACTCACCACCCTATTCCCATCTTCATCCCCAAGTTCCGGGTTAACCTCCCCCTCTGGGGGCAACGGCCCCTGCAGCAGGGGAGGCTCAACGACTCTAGGGTGCCCTACCATGCCCTCCCTCTTAGTATGAGAGGCTGGAATGTCCACGAGAGCATGGTATCGATCAGTAGAGCGCACCAGGGGGGTACAGGATTTACCTTCCTGGGCCAGGGCGGGGCCAGATGTATTTGGCCCTTGGGTTTTGCCCGGTGTCCCTTTTGCTGTAGGCTGAGTCCTCTCTTCCTCTCCCACACTTTCATAGTGGGAGGACTGAGAGTCCTCAGCCCTCTGCTCCCTTTGGATCCTCCTCATCTCCCCGTTCAATTCGGCCTCCCCAGGGGCATCAGCTTCAGGGGGGGCATCCAGATCCGAATCAGAGGTCGTCCCAGTTTCCTGGAGCGCCCTCCAAATCCTCTCCTTCCTTCGCTTCTCCGCCCTTCTCTGGCGAGAAGGGGGACCCTTCTTTGCATTCTTCCCTTGCCCCTGTGCCCCATCGTCCCTGCCCGCACCCTCACCCACGGAGGCCTCCCTCCTTTCATCCTCCGCAGGTTTGGAACAGGCATTGACAACAGAGCGAGGACACCGACTGAACGGGTGACCTAAGTCACCACACAGGTTGCAGCGAATACGGTCACACGATGCGGCTAGATGACCAATCCCCCCACAATGAGCACACTTCTGCACCTTGCAGCCTGCACTCAAATGTGAGGGGTCGCCACACCGGTGACACAACTTCGGCTGCCCCTGGTAGAAGACAAGGATCCGATCTCTTCCCAGGAAAGCAGACGATGGTATGTGGGACACCGTCTGTCCCAGACGCTTTAGTTTAACCATGAACGTCCAGGCCCCTGACCAGATGCCAAACTCATCCATGTTCTTCCGTGGCATCTCTACTACCTCTCCGTACCTTCCCAACCAGGTCATGATATCAATACAAGAGAGTGACTCGTTACGGGTAAGAACGGTCACTCTCTTGGGACCACTTTGGCGAGAAATTGCTTGTGCAGCAAAGTCTCGCCAGCCAGGCTCGTCCTTCATCAGCTCGTAGTTCCCCCAGAAGACCTCAAGGCCCCCTAGGTGAACAAAGCTGATGTCAAACTCGACCGAGCCATGAGGATGTATCAAGGCAAAGATGTCACTCGCCTTGAAGCCCATCCCCAGCAGCAGCTCCACCACCCTCTTTCTGGGAGGGCACGCATCATTGCCACGCCACCGGAGACGGACCACATTCCTCCTGGCTACAGCCTGCCCGGCTGTTGGGAGCGACCACTGATCTCCTCGTTGCTCTCGGAAGGCATTTAGACCATATCTGTCTATCCAGAAAGACAGGTCCTTCTGCACTCCCCCTATGGTTAGGGTTTGCTTTCCCTCTCTTAAAGCGTCCAAGAGACGTTGTTGCAAGTTACCGTCCCCGGACCTTGAGGATGAAGATGGGTGGGCCCGCTGTCCCCCCGCTGCCACACCAGCATAAGACCTGCCGGATGTCACAGCAAGAGGAGCGCCAGGCCCATTGCCCCTGGTTGATACCCCATCCCCACCACCCACCACCTCACCACCTACAGACACAGCACTCAACACCCCATTACCAGCAGACACTCCAGCATCTTTATTTACAGACACCTGCATACCCCCAGCAGTTCCCACATCCACAGCCGCAACTTTTTTATTTAACCCACCAGGTCCCCCTGCAGTCATCCTTCTGGCCAGGCCTGGTTCTATGTTATGTATTTTTTCTGTGCATTTTGTGTGGGTAGACACTGCTTCAGTCTCCGCATCATCAGGCACCTTTGCAGGGACGCCACCAGATGTTATAAGCGGTGTCCCCGCTGTGCCCTCCGCCTCATTAACCTCCATCTTTTCTATGTGCGGAACATTTTTGGGAAAGGGGCCACCGCCGCCCCCGACGCCAGCAGCCCCCTTCTCGCCTACACCACTTTTCAGTGATGCGGACGAAGGAGCCACTGACGTCACTGGAGCCGCCTCCGGCGCCGGACCACTCCCCCCTCCCACAGAGGAGTGGCCAACAGAGCCGGAGCCCCCTCTGTGACCGCCCTTGTCCGGAACGTCTGACGGCTTGACACCGACAGACTTCCGGCTTTCAGACACCACATCCGGTTTCTGGTTTACCCGTTCTCCAGACCGCTGACTCGCATCAGAGACCAGTTTCCCGGGCTCGCCATTAACCGGACACGGGGACACACCCCCTGGCGTCACCAGGCCACCAGTACCGCCCCCTTTGCAGGGGTTGGCGTCCGGCGCCATTTTGACCACCACGTGTTCTAATGCCGGACCCGTAACACTCTCCCCGCATTCCCGCTCCAGCCCCACTGCAGAGGCTTGAGCTGGGGGTCTTGCGGGACCTGCGCCCTGATCCTGACTTGCATCTGGCTCAGAGCACAGGAAGGATCTTGCTGTATACACCATTTTAAATGAACCTTCAGCAGATTTTTTTTCCTTTGTCTTTTTTTTCTTCTTAAATTTTTTTTTCTTTTGCTTTTCCTCCTCTGCGGGTAACTCCGCACCGAAACAAAATCCCTGGAAGGATACCGGCGACTCCACATTACGGATCTGTGTAAGTAATCCTGGAGGCCGCTCACTGTCAGTATCAAAACTCTCCTGATTTCTCCCAGCTGTGTGTCCACCCTCCTCCTCCTCACTGCTCCTGGGTGCCTCAGAATCTGAGCCTTCTCTGGACTTTGCATTCTCATGCTCCATTTTCTCCCCCACATTTTCCTTTGCTGTATCTTCCTCCACACATTCTATTTTTATAGGTTCTGCCATCTCGGCAAACCTCTCTTCATTTTTTAATTTTTCACCAAACACCCCTCCGCCTGCCAAAATCTCCTCACGTCTTTCTTCCACTTCTTTTATTTCCTCCAACAAGGATTTCACATTTAAAAGGTATCGGGACCTCTTACCTCCTGTGGCTTTTGCAGCTCTTCCTCTGGCGACCGCCAAGTCCGCACGGAGCCGTTGCAGCGACTTCCTGAGGTCCCGATACTCCTCCAACCGCATAGCCAGACGGGAGCTGAAGTTCTCCACCGTCTCTCCGGTCCTCAGCTGTCCCCATTCCTCCACACGACCGTCATCCAAATGTTCGGACGGCGCTGGTCCTTCTCCAGATGACAACACCTCGATCACCCTGCCGGACCGCGTCTCCATACCCTTATCCAGGGTTCCAGCCTCAGGGGGAGCCAGGACAGCCTTGCCCCGAGATGATCTCCTCACCCCCGCGACCGTTTGCATATTCCCAGCCAGCTGGGATGACCCTCTACCCCCCGCTGGCATGCTCCGGGAGGTAGAGGTCTGAGGCTCCATCCTAGGATGGAACCCCCCTCAGGGTACTTTCCAAGCCCAGGCAGATGGTATGAGGCCTGGGCAGATAGGATAAGGAAAGTCCCTGGATCCAAGGCCTGCACGGAAGTCTCAGCAGCTCTCTCCACACGTCCTACTCCACCCACTCCAGAGCTGCACTCACTATTCTGCTGGTGGAGTCACTGTGTACATACATTACATTACTTATCCTGTACTGATCCTGAGTTATATCCAGTATTGTACTCCAGAGCTGCACTCACTATTCTGCTGGTGGAGTCACTGTGTACATACATTACTTATCCTGTACTGATCCTGAGTTACATCCTGTATTATACTCCAGAGCTGCACTCACTATTCTGCTGGTGGAGTCACTGTGTACATACATTACATTACTTATCCTGTACTGATCCTAAGTTACATTCTGTATTATACTCCAGAGCTGCACTCACTATTCTGCTAACTACTATAATATAATACTATAATACTGCTCCTATGTACAAGAATATAACTACTATAATACTGCTCCTCTATACAAGAATATAACTACTATACTACTGCTCCTATATACAAGAATATAAATACTATAATACTGCTCCCTATATACAAGACTATAACTACTATAATACTGCCCCTATATACAAGAATATAACTACTTTAATACTGTCCTATATATACAAGAATATAACTACTATAATACTGCCCCCTATATACAAGAATATAACTACTATAATACTGCCTCTATATACAAGAATATAACTACTATAATACTGCCCCCTATATACAAGAATATAACTACTATAATACTGCCCCTATATACAAGAATATAACTACTATAATACTACTCCCCTATGTACAAGAATATAACTACTATAATACTGCCCCTATATACAAGACTATAACTACTATAATACTGTCCCTATATACAAGAATATAACTACTATAATACTGCCCCCTATATACAAGAATATAACTACTATAATACTGCCCCTATATACAAGAATATAACTACTATAATACTGCCCCCTATATACAGGAATATAACTACTATAATACTGCTCCTATATACAAGAATATAACTACTATAATACTGCCCCCTATATACAGGAATATAACTACTATAATACTGCTCCTATATACAAGAATATAACTACTATAATACTGCTCCTATGTACAAGAATATAACTACTATAATACTACTCCCTATATACAAGAATATAACTACTATAATACTGCCTCCTATATACAAGAATATAACTACTATAATACTGCTCCTATATAAAAGAATATAACTACTATAATACTGCTCCCTATATACAAGAATATAACTGCTATAATACTGCTCCCTATATACAAGAATATAACTACTATAATACTGCCTCCTATATACAAGAATATAATTACTATAATACTGCCCCCTATATACAAGAATATAACTACTATAATACTGCTCCTATATACAAGAATATAACTACTATAATACTGCTCCTATATACAAGAATATAACTACTATAATACTGCTCCAATATACAAGAATATAACTACTATAATACTGCCACTATATACAAGAATATAACTACTATAATACTGCTCCAATATACAAGAATATAACTACTATAATACTGCCTCCTATATACAAGAATATAAATACTAATTGAATTGTGGAGCAAGTTTTTTAAACATTTTTCAAAAATATAGTTCTAAGAAGGAACTAATTGATGATACATTGTGAAGAATGTCAAACAAAAGATTTTTGAGGCAAGGGCTACTTTCGACTGTGCTGTAATTCAGGTTTGTACAGTGATGTGAAATAGTATTCGCCCCCTGAAACTTTGTTCACCGGAGCGCTCCCCACATTGAGAGACAAAAATAACGAATATAGTCTATGCACCTTGTTACACGGCCAGCTATGACAACAAACAAAAACGTTTGACAATTCATAAATTATTTATCAGTGGTAGGATTATTCTCAAAACATGGTCCTTGAAATTTTAAGGATAAGGGGAATAGTTGTGAATATTGTGGACGTCTCATCCAGGAAGTGCAGAAGAGACTATTCTATAACATTTTGTTAGTATTTGGGTTGTCACAAATTATAAACCTGAGATTTCCTGCTGTTTTTGAATGATTTCTCTGCTCCTCATTCTGTGTTTCTTCCTCTTTAGATATCTTTACAACGTTCCAGCAGTTTTAAGGACTTTGGAAAATCAAAGATAAACTCTCCTGTTGTGTGCGACAAGGAATTTAACCTAGAAAATGACGTAAGTCCAGGCTACAGAGCAATTCTAATAGTACAGAGGATTGTTTTGCCTATTCAACCATAAAAATGATCAAAACTGCATGAAGCAAAGTTTTTAAAAAAAACTTACCTTAAAGGGGAATTCACCTGGAATGCATTCTCCATTACTTTTTGTTTTCTCCTTGGTACACTGGAAGGGCAACTTTAATTTTTGATCAGAGTTAATGGGACGCATCATATTCATGTGCCAAATGTACATCTGTGCTTGCATCAACCTCACTGGAGTCCATTAAATGACTGAGTAGTTGTCACAGCTCCACTGCTGTCCTTCTTCTGTTACCCCTGCCTTTTCTCTGTCCACTGTTTTTCTTTCTTTACCCCTTTTCTGTTTCCTTTGTTTTTATTGTTACCACTAACTTGCCTCTGTCCCTTCCAAGACTCTTTTCTCTTGTGCTTCTTTTGTTCTTCATAAAGTGTCTGCCCCCTCCCTTCCTCTGATAACTGTCCTTCTGTTATCCCTGTGGTGCCTCTGTTCCCCCTCTGGTGACTCTGTTCCTCCTGTCCTGTCTCTGTTTTCCCTGTCCTGCCTCTGTTCCACCTGTTCTGCCTCAGTTCCCCCTGTCCTGTCTGTTTTCCCTTTACTGCTTCTGTTCCACCTGTCCTGCCTGTTTCCCCTGTCATGCCTTTGTTCCCCTGTCTCGCCTCTGTTTTCCCTCTCCTGCCTCTGTTCCCCCTTCCCTGCCTCTGTTCCTCTTATCCTACCTCTGTTCTCACTGTCCAGCCTTTGCTCCACCTTTCCTGCTTCTATTACCTCTATCCTGCCTTTGTTCCCCCTGTCCTGCCTCTGTTCTCCCTTTCCTACCACTGTTCCACCTGTCCTGCCTCTATTCCCTGTCTTGCCTATGTTCCCTCTGTCCTGCCTCTGTTCCCCCTGTTCTGCTTCTGTTCTCGCAGTCCTGCCTCTTTTCCTTCTGTCCTGCCTCTATTCTCCCTCTCCTGCCTCTGTTCCCCCTGTCCTACCTCTGTTCCTCCTGTCCTACCTCTGTTATCTCTGTCCTGCCTGTGTTTTTCATGTCCTACCTCTGTTCCTGCCTGTGTTCCCCCTGTCCTGCCTCTGTTCTCCCAGTCCTGCCTTGCTCCATCTGTCCTGCTTCTATTCCCTCTGTCCTGCCTTTGTTTCCCTGTGTCCTGCATTTGTTCCCCCTGTCCTGCCTCTGTTCCCCCTTTCCTGCCTCTGTTCCCCTTGTCCTACCTCTGTTCCACCTCTATTCCACTTGTCCTAGCTCGGTTCCCTCTGCCCTGCCTCTGTTCATCCTGTCCTGCCTCTGTTCCCCTGTCCTGTCTCTGTTCTCCCTGTCCAGCCTCTGTTCTCTATGTTCTGCCTCTGTTCATCCTGTCCTGTCTCTGTTCTCCCTCTCCTTCCCCTGTTCTCCCTGTCCTGCTTCTGTTCTCCCTGTCCTGCCTATTTTCCCTCTGTCCTGCCTCTATTCTCCCTCTCCTGCCTCTGTTCCCCCTGTCCTACCTCTGTTCCTCCTGTCCTGCCTCTGTTCTCTCTGTCCTGCCTATGTTCCCACTTTCCTGCCTGTGTTCTCCCTGTCCTGCCTCTGTTCTCCCTGTCCTGCCTCTGTTCTCCCTGTCCTGCCTCTGTTCTCCCTGTCCTGCCTCTGCTCCCCGTCCTACCTCTATTCCTCCTGTCCTGCCTCTGTTCTCTCTGTCCTGACTGTGTTCCTGCTGTCCTGCCTGTGTTCCCACTGTCCTGCCTGTGTTCTCCCTGTCCTGCCTCTGTTCTCCCTGTCCTGCCTCTGTTCTCCCTGTCCTGCCTCTGTTCTCCCTGTCCTGCCTCTGTTCTCCCTGTCCTGCCTCTGTTCTCCCTGTCCTGCCTCTGTTCTCCCTGTCCTGCCTCTGTTCTCTCTGTCCTGCCTATGTTCCCACTTTTCTGCCTGTGTTCTCCCTGTCCTGCCTCTGTTCTCCCTGTCCTGCCTCTGTTCTCCCTGTCCTGCCTCTGCTCCCCGTCCTACCTCTATTCCTCCTGTCCTGCCTCTGTTCTCTCTGTCCTGACTGTGTTCCTGCTGTCCTGCCTGTGTTCCCACTGTCCTGCCTGTGTTCTCCCTGTCCTGCGTCTGTTCTCCCTGTCCTGCCTCTGTTCTCCCTGTCCTGCCTCTGTTCTCCCTGTCCTGCCTCTGTTCTCCCTGTCCTGCCTCTGTTCTCCCTGTCCTGCCTCTGTTCTCCCTGTCCTGCCTCTGTTCTCCCTGTCCTGCTTTGCTCCACATGTCCTGCTTCTATTCCCTCTGTCCTGCCTTTTCTTCCCTGTCCTGCCTTTGTTCCCCTTGTCCTACCTCTGTTCCACTTGTCCTACCGCGGTTCCACCTGTCCTGCCTCTTTTCCCTCTGCCCTGCCTCTGTTCTCTCTGTCCTACCTCTGTTCCCTCTGTCCTGCCTCTATTCTACCTCTCCTGCCTCTGTTCTCCCTGTCCTACATTTGTTTCTCCTGTCCTGCCTCTGTTCTCTCTGTGCTGCCTGTGGTTTCCCTGTCCTACGTCTGTTCCTGCTGTCCTGCCTATGTTCCCCCTGTCCTGCCTCTGTTCCACTTACCATGCCTCTGTTCCCCCTGTCCTGCCTCTAGTCATCCTGTCCTGTCTCTGTTCATCCTGTAGTGCCTCTAGTCATCCTGTCCTGCCTCTGTTCCACCTGTCCTGCTTCTATTTCCCCTCTACTGCATCTGTTCCCTCTCTCCTGCCTCTATCCTCCCTGTCCTGCCTCTCTTCCCTCTGTCCTGCCTCTATTCTCTGTATTCTACCTCTGCTCATCCTGTCCTTCCTCTGTTATCTCTGTTTTGCCTCTGTTCATCCTGTTCTGCCTCTGTTCCACCTGTCCCGCCTGTTTCCCCTCTCCTGCCTCTGTTTCGTCTGTCCTGTCTCTGTCCTCCCTGTCCTGCCTCTCTCCCCTTTGTCCTGCCTCTATTCTCCGTCTCCTACCTTTGTTCATCCTGTCCTGCCTCTGTTTTCTCTGTTCTGACTCTGTTCTCTCTGTCCTGTCTCTGTTCTCCCTGTCCTGCCTCTTTTCTCTCTGTCCATCCTCTGTTCATCTTGTCCTGTCTCTGTTTTCCCGGTCCTGCCTCTATTCCAGTGTTCTTCCTCTGACCCCTCTTTCTGTTTCCTTTCCTCACTTTTATTCCTATTATTCCTGACTTACCTTTGTCCCCTTATATTACTACCCTCATTACTTCTGACCTCATTATATCTCTATTCTACTGTCCACATCCTCCTGTTTCCTTTTCCCTTCTTCTGTTTCTACTATCTAGTTGTCCCGTTCTTTCCCTTATAATGTGATTTAAATCAAACAGCCCTAAACCAATATATATATATATATATATATATATATATATATATATATATATATACACCGCACATCTCATCATATATGACGGGATCATAAAATATTCCGTTGATGGTAACTTACAATTCATCAAAAATATCTTTCCTTCCTCTTTTTGCTGCTCTGAGGTGATAATATATATAAGTATTGTTTAAGAACAGGAACCAGCGGCTCCATTTTTAGACTTTCTGACTCAAAAGTAGAAATGTACAGCTTATTTTATTACATGGACGGACAGTTTTAATGTCTAAATATCTTAAGAGCCAAAAAAAACAAATCTATGCCTGCTTATAAGTTTATTCTCCCTTGGAGACCACATCCACTTTTCTTGTCACTTCATACTTAGCGAGTGACGAAAAAAGACCCACGTTTCATCTTTTTGCAACCTTTTTGTTGCTGTTTACGTCAAAACCGGGCGTAAACTGCATAATACATTATTTTTAGGGTCAGGAAACCTAGAAACATCTGGATTTCATACACATCTTAGACGCTCCAGCAGATCAGTGGGTGTGATTAGGGCAGAAGAAGACATTTAAAAGCATTGATTTTGGAATGGATTAGTCTGGACGACTGGAGAACAACGACACCAATACACAAGCAGCGCATGAAGAACAATCTATTATATTGACGGGACCTTAATGTGTGTTCTCGGCTTAAGACATCTCCATTCTGTTCTTAGTAAAATAATTGTTGTTTATAGTAAATTTATAAAGTTTTTCGAACCAAAAAAAGTCCAAAAATAATCACTAAATGTAACATTTTTGCTGAATTCTGTTTTCCATGGTTAATATTTATTATAAACTGTCAATGGAAAATGTACATAATAGATTTTTAGTCAGACTTTTTCATTTTTTTATAGATATATGTGCATATGTCTTATGAACAATTTTTTGCTATTTTTGAAAATGTGATCATACATTTCGGTTATTAAGCATTTATTAAATGTTTTGCTCACAGCGGAGAGTTTGCACCAAAATTCCTTAAAAGTAACAAAAAAGAGATAAAATTATAGGAAATGTTGGGTTGCAATTATAACTACTGGCAGAACCGGTTATTAAAGGGTTTACAAAATCCATTAGTGAATTTTGTGGTAATAGAGGGGGATCCTTGTTGTAATTCTCAGAGCTCCTGCTGCTCTGCTACATGTGAAATCCGTGCTGCTCTACTACTGCTACATGTGAGCTCCCTGCTGCACTACTACTGCTACATGTGAGCTCCCAGCTGCACTACTACTGCTACATGTGAAATCTGTGCTGCTCTACTACTGCTACATGTGAGCTCCCTGCTGCTCTGCTACATGTGAGCTCCGTGCTGCTCTACTACTGCTACATGTGAGCTCCCCGCTGCTCTACCACTGCTACATGTGAGCTCCGTGCTGCTCTACTACTGCTACATGTGAGCTCCCCGCTGCTCTACCACTGCTACATGTGAGCTCCCCGCTGCTCTACTACTGCTACATGTGAGCTCCCAGCTGCTCTACTACTGCTACATGTGAGCTCCCCGCTGCCCTACTACTGCTACATGTGAGCTTCCCGCTGCCCTACTACTGCTACATGTGAGCTCCCAGCTGCTTTACTACTGCTACATGTGAGCTCCCTGCTGCTCTGCTACATGTGAGCTCCGTGCTGCTCTACTACTGCTACATGTGAGCTCCCCGCTGCTCTACTACTGCTACATGTGAGCTCCCCGCTGCTCTACTACTGCTACATGTGAGCTCCCCGCTGCTCTACTACTGCTACATGTGAGCTCCCCGCTGCTCTAATACTGCTACATGTGAGCTCCCTGCTACTCTACTACTGCTACATGTGAGCTCCCAGCTGCTCTACTACTGCTACATGTGAGCTCCCAGCTGCTCTACTACTGCTACATGTGAGCTCCCTGCTGCTCTACTACTGCTACATGTGAGCTCCTTGCTGCTCTACTACTGCTACATGTGAGCTCCCTGCTGTACTGCTACATGTGAGCTCCTTGCTGCTCTACTACTGCTACATGTGAGCTGCCTGCTGCTCTACTACTGCTACATGTGAGCTCCCTGCTGCACTACTACTGCTACATGTGAGCTCCCAGCTGCACTACTACTGCTACATGTGAAATCCGTGCTGCTCTACTACTGCTACATGTGAGCTCCCTGCTGCTCTGCTACATGTGAGCTCCGTGCTGCTCTACTACTGCTACATGTGAGCTCCCCGCTGCTCTACTACTGCTACATGTGAGCTGCCTGCTGCTCTACTACTGCTACATGTGAGCTCCCTGCTGCACTACTACTGCTACATGTGAGCTCCCAGCTGCACTACTACTGCTACATGTGAAATCCGTGCTGCTCTACTACTGCTACATGTGAGCTCCCTGCTGCTCTGCTACATGTGAGCTCCGTGCTGCTCTACTACTGCTACATGTGAGCTCCCCGCTGCTCTACCACTGCTACATGTGAGCTCCGTGCTGTTCTACTACTGCTACATGTGAGCTCCCCGCTGCTCTACCACTGCTACATGTGAGCTCCCCGCTGCTCTACTACTGCTACATGTGAGCTCCCAGCTGCTCTACTACTGCTACATGTGAGCTCCCCGCTGCCCTACTACTGCTACATGTGAGCTTCCCGCTGCCCTACTACTGCTACATGTGAGCTCCCAGCTGCTTTACTACTGCTACATGTGAGCTCCCTGCTGCTCTGCTACATGTGAGCTCCGTGCTGCTCTACTACTGCTACATGTGAGCTCCCCGCTGCTCTACTACTGCTACATGTGAGCTCCCCGCTGCTCTACTACTGCTACATGTGAGCTCCCCGCTGCTCTACTACTGCTACATGTGAGCTCCCCGCTGCTCTAATACTGCTACATGTGAGCTCCCTGCTACTCTACTACTGCTACATGTGAGCTCCCAGCTGCTCTACTACTGCTACATGTGAGCTCCCAGCTGCTCTACTACTGCTACATGTGAGCTCCCTGCTGCTCTACTACTGCTACATGTGAGCTCCTTGCTGCTCTACTACTGCTACATGTGAGCTCCCTGCTGTACTGCTACATGTGAGCTCCTTGCTGCTCTACTACTGCTACATGTGAGCTCCCTGCTGTACTACTACTGCTACATGTGAGCTCCTTGCTGCTCTACTACTGCTACATGTGAGCACCCTGCTGCTCTACAACTGCTACATGTGAGCTGCCTGCTGCTCTACTACTGCTACATGTGAGCTCCCTGCTGTACTACTACTGCTACATGTGAGCTCCCTGCTGCCCTACTACTGCTACATGTGAGCTCCCAGCTGCACTACTACTGCTACACGTGAGCTCCCTGCTGCTCTACTACTGCTACATGTGAGCTCCTTGCTGCTCTACTACTGCTACATGTGCCCTGCTGCTCTACTACTGCTACATGTGAGCTCCTTGCTGCTCTACTACTGCTACATGTGAGCTCCCCGCTGCTCTACTACTGCTACATGTGAGCTCCCTGCTGCTCTACTACTGCTACATGTGAGCTCCCCGCTGCTCTACTACTGCTACATGTGAGCTCCCTGCTGCTCTACTACTGCTACATGTGAGCTCCCTGCTGCTCTACTACTGTTACATGTGAGCTCCCTGCTGCTCTACTACTGCTACATGTGAGCTCCCTGCTGCTCTACTACTGCTACATATGAGCTCCCTGCTGCTCTATTACTGCTGCTACATGTGAGCTCCTTGCTGCTCTACTACTGCTACATGTGAGCTTCTTGCTGCTCTACTACTGCTGCTACCCTTTGAGCTCCTTGCTGCTCTACTACTGCTGCTACCCGTTGAGCTCCTTGCTGCTCTACTACTGCTACATGTGAGCTCCCAGCTGCACTACTACTCATACACGTGAGCTCCCTGATGCTCTACTACTGCTACATATGAGCTCCCTGGTGCTCTACTACTGTTACATATGAGCTCCCTGCTGCTCTACTACTGCTACATGTGAGCTCCCTGCTGCTTTACTACTGCTACATGTGAGCCCCCTGCTGCACTACTACATTTGAGCTCCCTGCTGCTCTACTACTGCTACATATGAGCTCCCAGCTGCACTACTACATGTGAGCTCCCAGCTGCACTACTACATGTGAGCTCCCTGCTGCACTACTACATGTGAGCTCCCTGCTGCTCTACTACTGCTACATGTGAGCTCCCTGGTGCTCTACTACTGTTACATATGAGCTCCCTGCTGCTCTTCTACTGCTACATGTGAGCCCCCTGCTGCACTACTACATGTGAGCTCCTTGCTGCTCTACTACTGCTACATATGAGCTCCCAGCTGCACTACTACATGTGAGCTCCCTGCTGCTCTGCTACATGTGAGCTCCGTGCTGCTCTACTACTACTACATGTGAGCTCCCTGCTGCTCTGCTACATGTGAGCTCCGTGCTGCTCTACTACTGCCACATGTGAGCTCCCTGCTGCTCTGCTACATGTGAGCTCCGTGCTGCTCTACTACTGCCACATGTGAGCTCCCCGCTGCTCTGCTACATGTGAGCTCCCCGCTGCTCTACCACTGCTACATGTGAGCTCCCCGCTGCTCTACTACTGCTACATGTGAGCTCCCAGCTGCTCTACTACTGCTACATGTGAGCTCCCCGCTGCCCTACTACTGCTACATGTGAGCTCCCCGCTGCCCTACTACTGCTACATGTGAGCTCCCAGCTGCTCTACTACTGCTACATGTGAGCTCCCTGCTGCTCTGCTACATGTGAGCTCCGTGCTGCTCTACTACTGCTACATGTGAGCTCCCCGCTGCTCTACTACTGCTACATGTGAGCTCCCCGCTGCTCTACTACTGCTACATGTGAGCTCCCCGCTGCTCTACTACTGCTACATGTGAGCTCCCCGCTGCTCTACTACTGCTACATGTGAGCTCCCTGCTGCTCTACTACTGCTACATGTGAGCTCTCTGCTGCTCTACCACTGCTACATGTGAGCTGCGTGCTGCTCTACTACTGCTACATGTGAGCTCCCTGCTGCTCTACTACTGCTACATGTGAGCTCTCTGCTGCTCTACCACTGCTACATGTGAGCTGCGTGCTGCTCTACTACTGCTACATGTAAGCTCCTTGCTGCTTTACTACATGTGAGCTCCTTGCTGCTCTACTACTGATACATATGAGCTCCCTGCTGCTCTACTACTGCTACATGTGAGCTCCCTGCTGCTCTACTACTACTACATGTGAGCTCCCTGCTGCTCTACTACTGCTACATGTGAGCTCCCTGCTGCTCTACTACTGCTACATGTGAGCTCCCTGCTACTCTACTACTGCTACATGTGAGCTCCCAGCTGCTCTACTACTGCTACATGTGAGCTCCCTGCTGCTCTACTACTGCTACATGTGAGCTCCTTGCTGCTCTACTACTGCTACATGTGAGCTCCCTGCTGTACTGCTACATGTGAGCTCCTTGCTGCTCTACTACTGCTACATGTGAGCTCCCTGCTGTACTACTACTGCTACATGTGAGCTCCTTGCTGCTCTACTACTGCTACATGTGAGCACCCTGCTGCTCTACAACTGCTACATGTGAGCTGCTTGCTGCTCTACTACTGCTACATGTGAGCTCCCTGCTGTACTACTACTGCTACATGTGAGCTCCCTGCTGCCCTACTACTGCTACATGTGAGCTCCCAGCTGCACTACTACTGCTACACGTGAGCTCCCTGCTGCTCTACTACTGCTACATGTGAGCTCACATGTAGCAGTAGTAGAGCAGCAGGGAGCTCACATGTAGCAGTAGTAGAGCAGCAGGGAGCTCACATGTAGCAGTAGTAGAGCAGCTGGGAGCTCACATGTGAGCTCCTTGCTTCTCTACTACTGCTACATGTGAGCTCCTTGCTGCTCTACTACTGCTACATGTGCCCTGCTGCTCTACTACTGCTACATGTGAGCTCCTTGCTGCTCTACTACTGCTACATGTGAGCTCCCCGCTGCTCTACTACTGCTACATGTGAGCTCCCTGCTGCTCTACTACTGCTACATGTGAGCTCCCCGCTGCTCTACTACTGCTACATGTGAGCTCCCTGCTGCTCTTCTACTGCTACATGTGAGCTCTCTGCTGCTCTACTACTGTTACATGTGATCTCCCTGCTGCTCTACTACTGCTACATGTGAGCTCCCTGCTGCTCTACTACTGCTACATATGAGCTCCCTGCTGCTCTATTACTGCTGCTACATGTGAGCTCCTTGCTGCTCTACTACTGCTACATGTGAGCTTCTTGCTGCTCTACTACTGCTGCTACCCTTTGAGCTCCTTGCTGCTCTACTACTACTGCATGTGAGCTCCCAGCTGCACTACTACTGATACATGTGAGCTCCCTGCTGCTCTACTACTGCTACATATGAGCTCCCTGGTGCTCTACTACTGCTACATGTGAGCTCCCTGCTGCTCTACTACTGCTACATGTGAGCTCCCTGCTGCTTTACTACTGCTACATGTGAGCCCCCTGCTGCAACTACATTTGAGCTCCCTGCTGCTCTACTACTGCTACATATGAGCTCCCAGCTGCACTACTACATGTGAGCTCCCAGCTGCACTACTACATGTGAGCTCCCTGCTGCACTACTACATGTGAGCTCCTTGCGGCTCTACTACTGCTACATGTGAGCTCCCTGGTGCTCTACTACTGTTACATATGAGCTCCCTGCTGCTCTACTACTGCTACATGTGAGCCCCCTGCTGCACTACTACATGTGAGCTCCTTGCTGCTCTACTACTGCTACATATGAGCTCCCAGCTGCACTACTACATGTGAGCTCCCTGCTGCACTACTACATGTGAGCTCCTTGCGGCTCTACTACTGCTACATGTGAGCTCCTTGCTTCTCTACTTCTGATACATGTGAGCTTCCTGCTGCTCTACTACTGCTACATATGAGCTCCCTGCTGCACTACTGCTGCTACATGTGAGCTCCTTGCTGCTCTACTACTGCTACATGTGAGCTCCGTGCTGCTCTACTATTGCTACGTGTGAGCTCCCTGCTGCTACATGTGAGCTTCTTGCTGCTCTACTAACGCTACATGTGAGCTCCCTGCTGCTCTACTACTGCTACATGTGAGCTCCCTGCTGCTCTACTACTGCTACATGTGAGCTCCCTGCTGCTCTACTACTGCTACATGTGAGCTCCCTGCTGTACTACTACTGCTACATGTGAGCTCCCAGCTGCACTACTACTGCTACATGTGAGCTCCCTGCTGCTCTACTACTGCTACATGTGAGCTCCTTGCTGCTCTACTACTGCTACATGTGAGCTCCGTGCTGCTCTACTACTGCTGCTACATGTGAGCTCCCTGCTGCTCTACTACTTCTACATGTGAGCTCCCTACTGCTCTACTACTTCTACATGTGAGGTCTCAGCTGCTCTACTACTGCTACATGTGAGCTCCCTGCTGCTCTACTACTGCTACATGTGAGCTCCCTGCTGCTCTACTACTGCTACATATGAGCTCCCTGCTGCTCTACTACTGCTACATGTGAGCTCCCTGCTGCTCTACTACTGCTACATGTGAGCTCCCCGCTGCTCTGCTACATGTGAGCTCCCTGCTGCTCTACTACTGCTACATGTGAGTTCCCTGCTGCTCTACTACTGCTACATGTGAGCTCCCTGCTGCTCTACTACTGCTACATGTGAGCTCCCTGCTGCTCTGCTACATGTAAGCTCCGTGCTGCTCTACTACTGCTACATGTGAGCTCCTTGCTTCTCTACTACTGCTACATGTGAGCACCTTGCTGCTCTACTACTGCTACATGTGAGCAGGGCCGCCTTCAGGAATTTCAGGGCCCCCTACAGCTACGTTTTCTGGGCCCCCCTACCGTGGCACCGCCTGTTAACGGTACTCCGTCCAGTACTATATCATGGTACCCAGGGCTGCCATCAGGGGGGGTATTATGGGTACTGATGTGAGAGGCCCGGCCAAACCTAATTGAAAGGGGGGCCCGGCAAACTGCCGCGACTTGCCTTTGGTAGAAAAAAAAACAGGCCCCTGCAATGGGGCCCGTTTTTTTCACCAAAAGAATGTCATGAGCTGCGGGCCCCCCTTTCAATTAGGTTTGGCCGGGCCTCTCACATCAGTACCCCTAATACCCCCCTGATGGCGGCCCTGGGTAGCATGGGGGCCGTCAAACACCGCCGCCTGTGCGACCGATCACGCGCACCCGCAAACTCCCGCGCATGCGCACCGGCGACCGCCTGGAACCGCGCACCGAATTTTGAGGCAGATTTTGACCTGCCCACACTATCTTGCCGCGTTTTTTGCCCACGGCGATTGAGGACAGCAGACAGAAAACGCAGCGAAAAATGCATTTTCTGCCTCCCATTGGTTTCGATGGGAGGTCAGAGGCAGAACCGCGGCAAGAAAGGACGTGCTGCTTTTTCTTTTTTCCGCGACTGGCTCCCATTGATTTCAGATTAAATCAATGGGAGGCGGTTTTGGAAGTTTTTTGGTGCTGATTCTGACGCAGTGTCCGAGTCAATATCAAGGCCCAAAAACTCTGTGAACTGGGCCTTATTGTTAGGGCTTATTCAGACGAACGTGTAATACGTCCGTGAAACGTGTGTGATTTTCACGCGCGTTGCACGGACCTATGTTACTCTATGGGGCCGCGCAGACTGTCAGTGATTTTCACGCGCCTCGCACGGACCTATGTTACTCTATGGGGCCGTGCAGACTGTCAGTGATTTTCACGCAGCGTGTGTCCGTGTGTCCGTTGCGTAAAACTCACGACATGTCCGATATTTGTGCATTGTTCGCGCATCACGCACCCATTGAAGTCAATGGGTGCGTGAAAATCACGCCCAGCGCTTCCGCAGCAGTATAAACTATGAATGAAAACAGAAAAGCACCACGTGCTACAAACATACAAACAGAGTGTCATAATGATGGCGGCTGCGCGAAAATCACGCAACCGCGCATCATACGCTGCTGCCACACGGAGCTGTTATGGACCTTTTGCAAGCGCAAAACGCCACGTTTTTGCGCGCGCAAAAAGCACACGCTTGTGTAAATCCGGCCTTAGGGTAGGAACACACTAGGCATGAACGCTGCGGATTTTATGCAACACATTTTATTGTGTAAAATCCGCAGCGTATTACAGTCGCAGCAGAGTGGGTGAGGTTTGAACAAATCTCATCCACACGCTGCAAAAATAATGGACCTGCAGTGTGACTGCAGTCGCATGTCAATTTATTCTGTGGAATCGCTGCTCCTCTGTTGCGGAAATGCTGCGGTTCTGCCGCAAAAATCACAAATGAGAAAAAAAAAAAAGGCACTTTTTTAAATTTATAAAAAAGTTTAGACTTGCCCCGGCCGTAGTCCTGGTGACGCGATCCTCTATTCTTAGTGCAGCTCGGCCTCCTGTCATGATGTTTCATCCCATGTGACTGCTGCAGCGGTCACATGGTCTACAGCGTCATCCCAGGAGGCGGGGCTACGTTCAGAAGAGAGAGATGCGTCACCAGGACTACGGCCGGGGCAAGTCTAAACTTTTTTTTCCCTGCAGGATTCCCGCAGCGGACACGCCTCACGAAACCTGCGCCACTATTCGGTGCGGTTTTGCTGGCGGAATTCCCTGCGGCTACCGGGGCGGATAAGCTGTGTCGTTTTACTCAGCATATCCGCCTAGTGTGTCCCTTATGATGTCGCTCCTGGAGCTGCTGCCGGTCTCTAAATAGGCAATTGGTCCAGTAGAATTTGGAATTATTTTTTTTTGTGAACCAGCTTAAAAAAATACAAAACTTTTGTGTTAGGGCCTGTTCACATCACCGTTCGCTTCCGCTCCGGGGTTCCGTCTGAGGTTTCTGTCGGGTGAACCCCGCAACGGAAAGTGAAAGTGACAGCACAGCTTCCGTTTCCGTCACCATTAGCGCAGTCGACTGCGCTATTAATTCCGTCCGAAAACCAGCCGGAATGGTGACGAACGGAAACCATTAGCGATGTTTCCGTCACCATTGAGATCAATGGTGACTGAAACGGAAGCTGTGCTGTCACTTTCACTTTCCGTTGCGGGGTTCACCCGACAGAAACCTCAGACGGAACCCCGGAGCGGAAGCGAACAGTGATGTGAACAGGCCCTAACACAAAAGTTTTGTATTCTTTTAAGCTGGTTCGCAAAAAAAAATAATTCCAAATTCTACTGGACCAACTGCCTATTTAGAGAGCGGCAGCAGCTCCAGGAGCGACATCATAAGGGACACACTAGGCGGATATGCTGAGTAAAACTACACAGCTTATCCCGGGAGCCGCAGGGAATTCTGCCAGCAAAACCGCACCAAATAGTGGCGCAGGTTTCGTGAGGCGTGTCCGCTGCGGGAATCCTGCAGGGAAAAAAAAGTTTAGACTTACCCCGGCCGTAGTCCTGGTGACGCATCTCTCTCTTCTGAACGTAGCCCCGCCTCCTGGGATGACGCTGTAGACCATGTGACCGCTGCAGCAGTCACATGGGATGAAACGTCATGACAGGAGGCCGGGCTGCGCTAAGAATAGAGGATCGCGTCACCAGGACTACGGCCGGGGCAAGTCTAAACTTTATCAATTTAAAAAAGTACCTTTTTTTTCTTCTCTTGTGTGATTTTTGCGGCAGAACCGCAGCATTTCCGCAACAGAGGAGCAGCGATTCCACAGAATACATTGACATGCTGCGGCTTAAAAAGTCACACTGCAGGTCCATTATTTTTGCAGCGTGTGGATGAGATTTGTTGAAATCTCATCCACTCTGCTGCGACTGTGATACGCTGCGGATTCTCCACAATAAAATGTGTTGCATAAAATCCGCAGCGTTCATGCCTAGTGTGTTCCTACCCTAAGGCCGGATTTACACAAGCGTGTGCTTTATGCACGCGCAAAAAACGTGGCGTTTTGCGCATGCAAAAGTTCCATAACAGCTCCGTGTGTCAGCAGCGTATGATGCGCGGTTGCGTGATTTTCGCGCAGCCGCCATCATTATGACACTCTGTTTGTATGTTTGTAGCACGTGGTGCTTTTCTGTTTTCATTCATAGTTTATACGGCTGCGGAAGTGCTGGGCGTGATTTTCACACACCCATTGACTTCAATGGGTGCGTGATGCGCGAACAATACACAAATATAGGACATGTCGTGAGTTTTACGCAGCGGACACACGGACTCGCGCTGCGTGAAAATCACTGACAGTCTGCTCGACCCCATAGAGTAACACAGGTCCGTGCGAGGCGCGTGAAAATCACGCGCGTTGCACGGACGTATTACACGTTCGTCTGAATAAGCCCTAACAATAAGGCCCAGTTCACAGAGTTTTTGGGCCTTGATATTGACTCGGACACTGCGTCAGAATCAGCACCAAACAACTTCCAAAACCGCCTCCCATTGATTTAATCTGAAATCAATGGGAGCCAGTCGCGGAAAAAAGAAAAAGCAGCACGTCCTTTCTTGCCGCGGTTCCGCCTCTGACCTGCCATCGAAATCAATGGGAGGCAGAAAATGCATTTTTCGCTGCGTTTTTTGTCTGCTGTCCTCAATCGCCGCGGGCAAAAAACGCAGCAAAAAAACGCGGCAAGATAGTGTGGGCAGGGCAAAATCTGCCTCAAAATTCTTTAAGGAATTTTGAGGCAGATTTTTTTTTGCCTGCAAAATACTGTGTGAACAGGGCCATACATAAACAGCACTTTGAGATAATTTACTCACTGTCAGAAGAGCTGCTCCCACTCCAGTCCTCTTCCGGCGATGTCTTCCAGGGGAGGTCTTCGGTCCAGACGTCCAGTCCTTCACCTCCAGCCAGGCTCCAGGTAAGTTTTGTCCATGTGGGTCCGCGGCTGCGCGCGCTTCGTTCGCGGGCGGCCGGTCGCGGGTGCGCGCGCGGTCGATCGCGGGTGCGCGCGCGGGCGGTCTCCAGTGCGGGCGTTCGTGGATGCGCGCTCGCGAGTGCGCACGTGCGGGAGTTTCATTGTGCGCGCGCGCGGGCGGACGGTTTGACGGCCCCCCATGACGAGGGGAGGGGGCCCGCTGCAGCAGCAGCAGCAGCAGCTCACGACATTCTTTTGGTGAAAAAAACGGGCCCCATTGCAGGGGCCCGTTTTTTCCTACCAAAAGAATGTCGAGGCAGTTGCCGGGCCCCCCTTTCAATTAGGTTTGGCCGGGCCCCTCACACCACTACCCCTAATACCCCCCTGATGGCGGCCCTGCATGTGAGCACCTTGCTGCTCTACAACTGCTACATGTGAGCACCTTGCTGCTCTACTACTGCTACATGTGAGCTCCCTGCTGCTCCACTACTGCTACATGTGAGCTGCCTGCTGCACTACTACTGCTACATGTGAGCTCCCAGCTGCTCTACTACTGCTACATTTGAGCACCTTGCTGCTCTACTACTGCTACATGTGAGCTCCCTGCTGCTCCACTACTGCTACATGTGAGCTCCTTGCTGCTCTACTACTGCTACATGTGAGCACCTTGCTGCTCTACTACTGCTACATGTGAGCTCCCTGCTGCACTACTACTGCTACACGTGAGCTCCTTGCTGCTCTACTACTGCTACATGTGAGCTCCTTGCTGCTCTACAACTGCTACACGTGAGCTCCCTGCTGCTTTTCTAATGCTTCATGTGAACACAGCTTTAGTATTATTCTATCATAGCAGAAAGTTTGTTTTGAAAGCAGACGCAGTAATTGCTCTGAAAGCTGAACCTTAGGTGGTTGCACAATGGTGAACATCAAGATTACACAAGAGCGCAGACTGTTACTAAAGAGAAGCTCAGTCACTTCCAATGAAACCTGCTCTCACGTCTCCTGCTCTCACGTCTTGTTGTTGGGTTTAAAGAGCTTCTTCTACTTCAAAGGCCAAGCGGAGACGTAGCAGGAATCAGTGGAAGGGGCAGGATGTAGCAGGTTTCTGGGGTTGTGGTAAAATGTTGCAAGATTTTTCACCTTCTGTAATTCTGAATTTGGTGCAATCTGGTCGAGTTAATAGTCTGTGACCTTCTTTGTCTATGGGGCCCCCAACTAAGACCAAAGCATCAAAATAGAATTTTCAAGAATACTAAGAAATCTGATGCTGAAAGTAGAAGGACGTTCAAACGCTCCTGAAGAGTCCATGTGTTTCCCAACATTGTCTGTCTAGTCCATATATATGATATTAAGAATAAACCCATTTGAACATAATTTTAGTTTTTAATTTAAATTTGACCACTGATTAAATGTATAATATATCTTTGTTGAGAGTCAAAGCTCAGTTTTTCCAATACACAGCTCTAAATCCTCTGCTGCCCTTCACAAAGCCATAAAGTAACATAATAGAATTCTGTCTGTCTGCAGCCACCACTAGGGGGAGCTCACTGCATAGGGTTGTATACAGCTCCTATAGAGCACAATAGTAAATCTGTCTTTAGTAATCTCTTAAGCGCCCCCTAGTGGTGATTACAGGCAGCCAGAAGTTTATCATGCAACTCTATGGGGGTAATTTATCAATCTTTCGGTGTAGAAAAGTCACAAAAGGGGCCAAAATTTGCACCATAATTTTGCCTTTTTACGTTGCCCTCGCCACTTTTGTGAAAAAGGGGCATGACTTTACCAAAAGGATGGGGCCACATCGACCCAACAAATTTATTATTATACATGCCAGAAAATTGATGTAAATTATAATGGAAATCGAGGCCAGCTCCTATAAAACGTCAGTCTTAGTAAATCCCCCCTAAGTCTGCCGGAATGGAAGCAAATCTGTACCCATTGAAAAAATGTATTACAATGGGGGCTGTGTAAAGCGTAATTTTACTTGCAGGAGAATGATCATTTACTTTGTGGCTGATCGGTGTCGGGGTAAAGTTTCCAATAGTGGGACCCCCCCCCATTCTCTTTACTCCAGGAAAACAGCAAATTATAAAATATCCTAATCAATGTTTTTTGCTTTTTTTCTCTATGTAGATCCCTGAAAATGAGACCCCATCTGATACCCATGGAGCAGAAGACGGGAAAAATAGCGGAAGTAAATTCGGCAAGAAGTGGCGAGCGGTTATATCTCGGACAATGAACAGGAAGTCAGGGAAAATGTTGATGAAGGCAATGGCTGATGAAATGGTGAGAACACACGACATCCTCCGATTACACCTTATGTGTGAATTAACTGTATGGAGTATTAACTGGAGACCCCTCAGTCGTCCCACTCTGAGGCCTCATGCACACGGCCGTAGCTGTGTGCATGGTCCGTAATTACGGCACGGACGGGCCACAGAGTGTCATCCGCAGGGCCGTCCGCAATCACGGACCATGCACACACAAAATGTGCATTGATTTGAGCCCGGACCGCAATTGGGGACCGTATAATGACATGTCCTATTTTTTTGTAGTCCCGGCTCCAGGCAATGCCCGGACCGTGGAAACCATAGGTTAGCATGTGTTTTATAATATCCGCAATTGCACGATCGTCTGCATGAGGCCTAAACCATTTTGAGACCACGTTGGGACCGGGATCCACTCATTCTAGCGATCCGGGCGGTCTCAATTTCTGAAATCCAACTATCTTGATTTTGTGATTCGTACTGTTGATAAGATTATTATAGAGAAACCATTTTTAAAGGTCCAACTTTTCTTTGTGTGTTTTTTTTATCTAAAAGATTTTGCACTGATTTAACTTTTATTTTTTTTTGCAGGGTTTGAAACGTCATTTTTCTGGTGCAGAGCTCCAAATCCTTTCAAGAGTTAAATTATACCATTCGGTCTGCCTGCAGTCACTACTAGGCGAAGCTCTTATGCTCCCTCTAGTGGTGGCAGCAGGCAGTTAGAATTTTAGCATTTAAAGGGATATTCCCATCTTATAAAATTATGGCATGTCGCTAGGATATGCCATCACTTTATGATCAGCGGGGAACCTCTGGGACCCTCTCCGATCCTGAGATTGAAGGATCCGCAGTGCTAGATAAGCGCTGCATCCCCTTCCCTGTTTTCCCCTGCACAGTGGCGCCCCAGCCACCCGCTGCACAGGGTACTGCAACACAGGTCCCTGCACAGCCAGGTGGCAAGGAGGTGCGCTGTGCGGGGAAAACTTAGAAAGGACGAAGTGCTAAATTTGTATTGTAACCCCTTAATTCTCAGGATCAGCGGGAGTCTAATAGGTCCCCCACTTGTCATGAAGTGATGGCATATCCTAGCAATATGTCATCACTTTATAAGATGGGAATAACCATTTACCTTTATGTATATGCAGGGGATTTGGAACTTTGTATCAGAAAGGCGAAGCTCGACCCGCTATAAAGATAAATTCTGAAATTAATCAGCACAAATTTTTGGAACTAAAAACAACATTATGTTAAAAGGTGGAGATTCACTTTAAAGTGCAGCTAAACGTTTGACAAACTTCTGATATGTCATAGTGACATGTCAGAAGTTTGGATTGGTGAGACCGCCACCAATCCGAGCACTGAGACCCCCACCAATCCGAGCACTGGGACCCCCACCAATCCGAGCACTCTGAGACCCCCACCAATCCGAGCACTGAGACCCCCACCAATCCGAGCACTGAGACCCCCACCAATCGCTAGAACGAAGCAGCTGAAGGTCTCGTGTGAGCGCTCAGCCGCTTCGTGTCTGTTCGGCTTTTTCCGGAAAGCCGATGTATCAGAGTACGGGCTCATAGACAAGTTATAATAAATGCTGAGGACACGACGCTCTGCTGGATTAATCGTTTAATGGATTCTAGCGAAGCCCGACGGATCCCATTGACAGATGTAGTCATTTTGAATGCCTGATTTAATTATCTTACTTTTATTTTATTTGTATACATATTTATACATTTTATTTTTTTGGGGCATTTTCTATCCTAGGGAGAACATGGAGAACAAGGGTCTATGTCACCAATTTCCCTGGATGGGAGCATGGACGGCAGCTTTCCAAGAAAATTCTCAGATCCGGAGGAAAACCAACATTCAGCGGTCAGCCGGCAGACCTCCTCCGGTGGGTTCACGAATAGAAAGATGTTACACACAGTGTGATAAATAATAATCCCATAGTCACTATTAATATTATATATGGTGCAGTAATCATTGAGTTACACGACACATTCACTTTAGAATTGCATTGATAAATGTCTTCTATTTTATTCTGAAAGTTCCTCCCATCATACCCCAGGATGGAGCACAGATTTCATATTATCTTCCTTATCCCGGTTGGAGCTCACTGTCACCCCCTGCTGAATAATGCACTTTGTCTGAGTTTCCAAGCAGAGTGGGGGAAGGGAAGTGACAACTGCTGTGAGCACATTTCTTGCTCATAAAAGTGGTTGTCACTTTCCAAGTTTATTCACCCGTGGTGCTGAATATAAGACCGGTAGTAACTGCTGTTATACTTCCTACTATAGACGTATGTGGAGCTAAATATGTCGAATTTTCATATGTGACTGGAACTGGTCTTAAATGCAAATGTGGAAGTTCATGTTATTCTTATGAAAATAATTTGTTCTCTGAGTTCCCATAAATAAAGTTTGCATAAAAGAGTCCAGAAAGACTTTATAATAGATTATTAGGGTATATTCACACACTTAATAAAAAACTTCTGAAAATACGGAGCTGTTTTCAAGGGAAAACAGCTCCTGATTTTTCAGCCATTTTTTTAGCAACTCTCGTTTTTCGCTGCGTTTTTTAGGGCCGTTTTTGGAGCTGTTTTACTATTGAGTCAATGAAAAATGGCTCCAAAAACGGCTCAAGAAGTGACATGCACTTCTTCGTGAGCGTTTTTTTACGCGGCCGTTTTCTCAAAATGGCCGCGTAAAAAAACGCCCCGTCGGAACAGAACGCCGTATTTCCCATTGAAATCAATGGCCAGATGTTTGGAGGCGTTCTGCTTCCGATTTTTCGGCCATTTACGGCCCGAAAAACGTCTGAAAATAAGCCGTGTGCACATACCCTAAGAAACCTCTGCTAATTTTAGTACCTGTCCATGCTTGCAGCAGGTCCATATGGCTTCATCCTTCTCCACAGACCCTTCCAAATCACTCACCTGACTATCCTCTAGCACCGGTCCTGATGCGTTGCTATAACTTACCATTACTAGCATGACCTGAAGTGACCATCATTCATTACCTGAACTTCAAGGTTCCTGCTCTAACTCTAGTCCTGGATTGTGCACTATTCTCAGTAACTGTAGTGGTTTCTTGGTCTTGGTGGTGGTTCTCCATCCCTGTTCCTTGCCGTTGATAGTCTTGTTCTTACGTCTCTTCTTGACTTGGTTTGGGTTTGTCCCTTGGTTCAACCACTTCTGACTAAGACTTTAGCTCCTGTTCCTGTATCTTGGCAGCCATTGTGACCTGAAGACTATTTTAATGGTCACCACATTCCTGTGTAGATAATTCAATACCTCCTTCTTTAGGTTAGGGGTGATGACCAGGGGTTCTTTAGTCTTCATACTTTAGTCTAGCTTACACCAATCCAAATTCAGAGCCCTTTTTCTACTGATTTTAACACTTACAATAAGCTGGAGATCCACATTACCGGCACCTCAAAATACAAAAAGTTGGCTTGTTAAGAGTAAATCTTAAATCATGATTCATCTATTCATTGATTCCACTTTATGTAAGTGTCTGGTATCATTCTATAGTGCAGTAATTCCAAACTTTATTCCTAACCTTATTACCCTAAACAATGTTCCCACCCCCGAGGAGCCTCTATTCACAGTTCCACCTCAAAGAAACTTTGTATAGAAGTGGTTAAAAAATATCATTTTATATTCTGACCAAGATTTCTTGCCTGTTTTGCATGTCCTTTAGGCAGGAGGAACTCAGTGGGGGACCCTACTGTAAAAATCACAGTTCTTGCTGCTGCCTTCTTGGGATCTCCTGACCCGGTTATAAATGTTACACTGTCATAATGACTCAGTCATCTTTATTATTGTATTTCTTTACAGGCAGCGACCTGTACAGTCCGTCATATATGTTCAGTAATAGAGACAGCGTCAATATGGAGAACCTCGCCCCTCCATATACTGGTCCATTTTGTGGAAAAGCAAAGGTCCATACAGACTTCACACCAAGTCCATATGAAAAAGATTCCCTCAAGCTAAGAGTAAGAATTCATCCTCTAACATGTCAATGAAACACAAGCACTGCGCTACATATAGCAAAAAACCTGCGAAATATGTCAGATGATGTGTAGAAGAATATATTAGAATATATGGTCACATCTTGAGATAATAATCAAGTAACTTGACTAAACTGGCCAGTCACTTGCTAATTATCTGTATACATTTTATAAGATTTGTCACTAGGATAGCCCATAGTACAAGTCAACTAACAAGGTGACAAGGACTATGTCTGTATGTGCTCCAATACATGGGGTATAGCTATAGGTGGTCCAGAAGTAGCGACACCTGGGCTCTGGTGGCAGCGGGTCCAAACTGTGGCTCCTCTACCACATAATAAGACACCAGTATTATAAATGGTACATGAGTTTTCATTGGGGACCAGATGCTTCATTTTACGCCTCAGCTATGTTAAAATGACCGCGTGACTGGTCTATTACTGCTGGAGCCTAGATAGGCAGGATAAAAAAATGACAAATTCAAAGCTTATATACACAGACTTTGTTCTGTTTTACTGTATGGCTGCTGCTATGTCATGTTCCCAGTAGGAAGTGCAGTAATAGGAGGAGGACACTATATTAGCCTATAGTTGGACTCTTTTAGTCCCATTAGCAGACATTTAAAGCCACAATACACTAAAATACACTTATCCTTAAAGAGGTTTTTCCAACTTGTGAAAATCTTTAAAAAAACAACTTCAAATTTGCTAAGGCAAAAAAAAATAAAAAAATTGGTACTCACCTTTTGTTTTTCCCCCTGACCATCCAGCGCTGACAGTCTGGTGGTCCGCCCAGTCTTTGTTTACAAGAGGTCAATATGTGACCTCTGCAGCCACTCAGAGAGCTCAGCAGTCACGTGTCATACTTGTGGCAGCACTGCTCAGCAAGGGGGCCATGATACCGGGGATATGGCACGTGACCGCTAAGCCCTCTGATTGGCTATAGGGGTCACATGTTAACGGCTTGTAAACAAAGACTGGGAGGACCACCAGAGCGCCAGCGCTGTATCGCTGGAGGAAAGAAGCGTTAAGTACCCATTCTTTTTTGTTTCATCACATTTGCAGATGTTTTTAAAAAAAATTGCACAAGTCGGATAACCCCTTTAAGGATTTGTGTGCTTCCAATATGGAAGTCCCTAGATGTATTAAATAGGAAACAACATTGTCCCCTTCTATAAACTTACATTGAAATATAAAAATGATAGATCCACTTTTTGGAGAAGAGGAGTAAAGTTCCATGTCATTTCCTATTGATTGACATGAAGTTGCTTCTGTAGACCCGACATGGAAGGAAAAGAAAGAGAAGGCTCAAGAGAAGCAGCCAGGGAGGAGGAAGTGAGATTAGGAAGAAGGAGGTGGAAAACTATGGGAAAGGGATGACCGGAAAGAGCAATGTAGAAGTTGTCAGTGGAGCAACCCACTTGAATGTTAGGTCAGATGGAGACATGGAGCTGCCGCTGATACAGATATTAAGGACCTACATATCATATTTGATCTTATTCTTGGACATAGACCAGATCATGAGGCAACACTGTGTCTTTTATGGTCTTCAGGTGGGAGACATCATTGACCTAATCGAGAAACCACCAGACGGCATGTGGACAGGAATGCTTAAGAACAAGGTTGGATCATTCAAGTTCATCTATGTTGATATTCTCCCCGAGGAGACTAAGCACCCCAAAAAAGTCAGGACACATCGACGAAACAAAAAATTACAGCCGAAGAGTTTACAAGAACTCCTGGATCGGATTAATATGCAGGTCAGACGTCCACCTGCTCCATGTTTATTTGTCTGTGTTATATTTTAAAAGAAATGTTCAAATCCACAGGGGTGATCTTAGGAAAGAGGTGGCAGAAATCAAAACAGGGCACCATCTTTGTACTAGTTCCGGCCACCGCCACACACGACCATATATTGAAAGGAGGGTCCGAACATTTGTCAGCCCTCATCCCTTAAGACTAGAGTGGCATGACCCTCAGGTTGTTTTTCTTGTTTGCTAATGTTGTGGTGTCTATGGAGTAAGAAAGCCAGAAATGTTCTGATCTGAGGTCTGTAAGTTTTAGGGGATCTGATCTGAGGTATGTAATTATTAGGGGGTCTTATCTGGGGTCTGTAATTTTTAGGGGGTGTTATGTGGGGTCTGCAAATTTAGGGGGTCTGTTCTGGGATCTGTAATTTTAGGAGGTCTGTTCTGGGGTCTGTAATTATTAAAAAGTCTTATCTGGGGTCTGTAATTTTTAGGGGGTCTGATGTGGATTCTATAAACAGAGGGACTGGTCAATGGTCTGTGTATATAGGGGTGTCTGTATGTATAAGGGGGTCTGCGGTCTGTATACAGGAGGGTGTGTTACAGAGCCAAACAGATGCAAAGGTTTTGGTGGGCCACATAGTAGCCGGCCGTTATAAAAAAAAAAGTATAATCACAGAATTAACCACATGGTCAAAAAACGTACAAAATAAAACGTAAATTTTACTTCTATCTTCAAGATGAAAAGGGGACAAACAACTGACCCTGATGGACCCTAACAAGTCACCCTACCTAATTGGAGCATCGCCCCTATTCAAGAGATGACCTCCACCCTTACCATAGACACCCTGTTAATGACCTAACCAAATGATAGTTGTTAGAATCGGGGAGGAGGGGTACACGGTGGAAACAGTGAAAAACAGGATGCACAAATAATATATAATAACAAAAGCCAAATTTCAAGTGTTGAAAAAGTGATAATATGGCATAATAACTACAGAGCTCTAGGTTCCCGCTCTGTATAAAGGGGGGTCTCGTATCTGTCTGGGGTCCGTATAAAGGGCGGTGTTGACAGGTCCCATGTTTGGTCTCTATCAATTTTAGGAGCCACTGAAGGTGGTCATATGTACTATGTGCGATGTGCGATGTGCGATTCAAATTCTGGTGGCATGTCCCATATCAATGGGCTGGGCATAAGGGAAACATTTTGCTTGGCGCTTTAATTCCAATCTTCTGGACAGAACTCATGACGTAGAGCTGGATCTGTCACGCAACAGACACCAACAACTCTAAGGCCTCATGCACACGGCCATACCCGTAATCACAGGCCGCATTCTCAGCCTATGCTGCTATACAAAGTATGGGAGCACGGACCATAAAAAGTAAAAGATAGGACATGTCCTATATTTTGCAGTACACTTCTACGGCTCGGACACCTTCCCGTAAATAAACGGGAAGGTGTCTGAACAATAGAAGTGAATTTGTCCGTAAGTGCATGGGACCTTAATGGGCTCCATTGACTTATAATAGGGTCTGTCAGGGCTCCGTTACATTGTTCTTCGTCTTGACGAGAAGAATAGCGCCGCATGCTGTACTATTCTTCCCGTCTAATCTGACAGAGTTTACAATGGCTGCTCCAAATGGAACCTCTGACAGAGTCTTAAAATTGATCGCTTCGTTGGGGGTACTCGATGGGAACTGCTTGTCACTAGGGAGAACTTGACCTGAAAAGGTTGAGAAACACAGCCCTAGAATGAATGCTTTTGTGGAACTTGGATGGTTCCTCTATGGCGGTGGCTTTGCATCCACCATCTCAGGGGGATTATCATGGTGCTGCTCTTTTATACTATTAAATTGTTTGAATAAAGAACTGCGTTACCTATATCCATATCTGTCCTATCTTACATAGTCAGGCATGGCACCATCTCATGGATTCTCATCATATTCTCATCATACACAGGAACATATTGCAACCCTCATGCTCAACGGTTACGAGACTACTGAAGACTTTAAAGACCTGACGGAAAGTCATCTACTCGAATTAAATATAACTGACCCTCAGCACATTGTCAAGCTCCTCACCGCAGCTGAATTCTTGTTAGATTATGACAGTAAGGATACTCTATGTAAAATGTTCATGTAGAAAGCTACGCAAGAGATGGTCAAGGTTTTCCATTGCTATAGTTAAGGAACACGGCATCGGATGGATGAGGGTCTAGCGGTGGGATGGGGCGCGGGGTGTCCTGATTCTATTATAGTATCACTTAGGTACCTCAGCTGGTAGTGAACAAGAACACACAAATAATAGCAGATTAAACTAGTCAAAGGGCGGGGCTATGACAACTTATTCAAATTTATGAATAGAGTAGTTGTCACTGTAAGACAGCTAAGCAAATGCTTATATAGAATGACATGTAAACCAACATTTTTGCTCTTTAACCCCTTAATATCATGTAACTGTACGTGATAAGGGTTAAGGGGAAGTATGGAGCGAACTCACGGGCTGAGCTCACTCCATACACAGCGGGTGATGCCTGAGTGCACCTCACTGCAATGGGCGAAATCAAAGATCACTTTGATTCCGCCCGTTTAACACCTTAAATGCTGCGGTCAATCGCGACCACGGCATTTAAAGTGTTAGAATCAGGGGGGCGCTGCCCTCGAACAAGCCATCGCACCCCCCGCGGCACGATTGGCCGGTAACAATGGTTGTTATAGCAGCCTGGGGGCCTAACAAAGGCTCCCAAGTCTACCATCTTTGTACTCCTTTGAAGCTCTGTTTCCGGCTGCCAGAATCACGATATACTGCAGTACATTAGTATTGCAGTATATCATGCAAGCGATCCAACGATCACTGCTTCAAGTCTCCTAGGGAGTTAAATAAAGTTATATGTTACAAAAAAAATAAAGTATTAAAAGTTTAAAAAAAAAACCTTTTCACAATTTTCCCCTAAATCAATGTTGAAAAAAATAAAAGTTAACATAACTGGTATTGCCGCGTCCATAAAAGTCCGAACTGTCACAATACAGCGCTGTTTAACCCGCTGGTTGAATGGCGTAAACAAAAATATATATAAAACATGCAAATTGATGGTTTTTGGTCACCTTAGCGCTCCAAAAATTTTTAATAAAAAGTGATCAGAAAGTCGCATATATCCCAAAATGATATCAGTGAAAACTACAGCGTGACCCACAAAATTTAAGCCCTCACATCGCTAAATTGATGGAATAATAAAAAAGTTCTGCCTCTCAGGACACGGCGACACAAAAGATTTTTTTAAGTTAGTTTTCGTTTTTTAAAAGTGGTAAAACATAAAACAAAACATATAAATTTGGTATCGCCGTAATCGTATCAATCCGTAGAATAAGGAGAATATGAAGTTATTACTGCCTGATGGATTCCGTAAAAACAAAACCCCCAAAAAATGGGGAATCGCTGTTTTTTGTCCATATCGCCCCACAAATATTTTTGTTTCAGCTTCCCAGTACATTATGCGGTACAATAAATGGTGCCATGAAAAACTACAACTTGTCCGGCAAAAACAAAAGCCCTCGTATGGCTATATAGACGGAAAAATAAAAAAATAATAGCTTTTGGAAGGTGGGGAGGGAAAAAAAAAGTGAAAATCCGAAGGAAGGAAGAGGTTAAAAGAATGCAATTACTAGGGGCTTCAAATATTATATTTTTTTTCCAAAATAACATTCAGCTTCCATTTTTAGTAAGTCTGAAGGATTAGAATATTGCAGAATCTTACTTGTCTACTTGCCTTGACTGATTCTTTTAATTCTTGATGTAATATAGCCGGCAGTGAACATGAGGAGGTGACTGAGACGACATCCATGAATCTAAATATTCACCTTCCCCGAGACTCGGGCTGTTACGAGGGACCTGAGCATCTGGAGAACAGTAGAGATGAGTCGGACATCAACCACACAGAGGAGAACTTTCAAAGATTGTCCTTAGATGATTCTATTATCAAGAAGCCGACAGAGACTGAGCCGTCTGAAGAAGTTACCAGCCAAGATGGATGATACCAATGACCCTAACCTTTACCTCGTAATAGTCAACGACTCTGATAAATCTAGGGATGTTTTTGTAAAATGCGGAAACATCAATCAAAGTAAAATATTCTGGCTGGGATGTTCTATGAAAGCCAAATAGTATTCACAAAAGATGGTTTCATTTTTTACGTCTACTTTTATATGTTTGTTTTTTACAGTCTTGTAAATGTTTTTTGTTGGGGCTTTCCGCTTTGGACAATCCCTACTTGTTAGAAGGGTCTCTTAGCTATAAGCAGATCCATAAGTGTCCCCCTACTGGAACGATCAACTGTAATCTGTGGGAATTCTGGCAAGTAAGTGTTCAATTTCCCTGCAGCGCCACCAAAGGGGTAACGAAGCATTACACAGTGTCCATTCATATCAATGTGTTGTCTGTGTAATATAGGACAGGACAGGTCCTCCAGAGAGAGTAAGACGCTCTATGTAACCGCTCTCCACTCTGACCAGGAGATGAGGATCCTGAACAGAGGACCCCCCTCTATTATCTCAGAATTCCCTAATAGAGAGTGTAACAATGGGTTTTCTAGGACTGTTTCTAGGACTGTGGTTCTAGTCTGTGTCTGAATCAAAGCCTAGTCACTGAGGTCACAAGACAATGATAGCCGCTATACTTTGTCATACACACAATATGGCTGCGGACTTTTGACCACTGGAAGATGTCTGTCAAAAACATTTTATCTTAAAATATGCCCCCCATGGATCTCCTGATCTTGGATGCTTATGCTAATGCAGTCAGGAGGGGGATGTCAAAACAGAAGGTTCTGATATCGTTTTATATAAGTAGAAACAATAGTAATTGGCCAAAAAAATCCAACTTAACTGATCTCAATTTGCTGCTGAGATTAGTCACATAGTTGTGTGATAGACATGAAGAACGTTGTCCAATTTTACCAAGATTGACAAAAATAGAGGAAAGTGATCTAATGTCTACGAATGGGTTTACAGTTTGGGTCAATGTTCTTCCACTTGGTTGGTCACCACGACAAGGACATAAGGTTGTGCTTATACGGAGGACATTTATTGGCCGTATCCGAGTCAACGTTGATAGGTGTATTGACATGGGCGTAAAATCTGGACCTCAAAAAATATTTCACCCTCTACAATGAATATGGCTTTGAATATAAATCTTGGCATTGCAAGTAGATGGATTTCTAATCAGACAGATCTTCCTTATACATATTTCCATTCTTATAAAACAGATACTTATATATAAACATTGTATTTCTACAAACTGTCTATTAAAAAAAATCTAATAAAATTGTATATAGGTCGGTAAACTGTTCTTTTTGTCTTCTTCAACCCAAAAATAAAGATGGTGGCATCCATTATGGTTTATGACATGAAGATACACAAATATAATTAATGAGGAGAAAATGTGTCTGCCCAATTCTCCAGCCAATAGAAGCCGACCGGCGAATTTGTCTGGTAAAATTTTGACTCTCCAAAGACAAACCACAAACTCAGCAAATCGATTCACTATTCGTGGACTGATAACAAATCGACATGTCAATCTAAACTCTGGTGGATCTATTCCCTCATCACTAGCTCGAATAAACAATGGTGGCCATATATTGGTATTCTTTCGAAATGGTGCAGCCCACAGGGATCATCACCATACAGATATTTTCCAACATGTCTGGTATTCTCGGTGTGTAATATTGATCCCTTCCGTTGGATATCTCCTACATCCAAGGGCTTACATACCATAGAGGTATTCATGTGACGGGACACAAGAAAAAAAGGGCTTTGTTTAGGCTAGTCCTATCCCATTTACCTATGTTCTATGCAAAACAGCACAAGGCTATCCCTCTATGCAATCACAACAATGTTGACAAAAATTGTAGGGTAGAAGCCAAGGAGTCATGATGGCCTTTCTCCTTACAAAGGGCAAGAAATAGAGGAGGAAACAAGCTCCTGGTCCTCCTCCACTAGTTTTCCCATGCTTCACTATCCTCCCGATACAGAGCCAAATCTCAAAGGATTTTTAGATGAGATAAAAAAAATAATAATTGGGCCATCCATGGCTTATGGTTTATGCTGCCCATGGACACCCTAGATCAAAATGCTTTTTCAACAGAATTTTAGAAAGGGATAGTAGGGTCTGCTCAAGGGCAATAAAGTCAACACAATGCATAAAAACATAACATACTACTTGTCTTGTTTCTGATCTGTCAATGATTCTGCTTAGATCCGATTGACTTCAACAATGGTGCCTTAACCTGAGGAATGTCAGTCCTCCATTGAAGTTATGAAGTTCTTTCTTTGTGTAGTGGTGCCACAGTTCTTGTATTTCCCATGATGACCTCAAGATCAACTAAGTCATAAGTTCATAAAAGAACTACAATGTGAAGAATATAAACACACGAGACCTTATCTACTCCACAGAGACTGCTCTTCATTGATGTGGAGCTGAAGATAAGCATTATAACTTAATTTTGTATGGAGCATTCACATACTGCTAAATAGGAAATACTACTTAATAGGAAATGATGCACAAATTATTTTAATCTACGATAAATTCTGGGATGAAAATGGGCACATCTCTGAGTTGACCTCGCTCATATCCAAAGCACAATCTAACAATGTATGTGAAAAAATGAAAAGTATATTTCAGGGCTGAACCCCGAAAAACAGCTCAGACTCTTTCCCCACCAAATGTTATGCATTTCAGTAGGTAGCATTCTCCTGGCGTCTACCTAACCCAGATTCCTCTATCGGAGTGCCAGATAGTGATACATGATTTATTAATCCAGAGAACATGCTGCTATAGAGTCCAGTGATGATGTGCTTTACACCACTCTAGCTGCTGCTTGGCATTGTGTATAGTGATCTTAGGCTTGTGTGCGGCGAACATGGAAAACGATTTCATGAAGCTCCGGACGCACAGTTCTGGTGCTTATGTCGCTTCAAGAGGCAGTGTGGGTCTCTGTAGTGAGCGATACAACAGACGAGAGGTGATTATGACACGTCATTCGATTTACACCTTGCGACCCACTCAGAGTTTCCGTTGTCTACGGCTTTGTGGCTGAGCTGTTGTTACACCTAGATGATTGCATTTCACAATAACAGCGCTAACAGGTGTCAGGGGCAGATCTAGCAAATAATAGCACTTACAGGTGACCGAGCAGATCTAGCAAATAATAGCACTTACAGATGATCAGGGAATTTCTGGCAGATAATAAAAGCCCCTGCAGGTGACCGGGGCAGATCTAGCAGATAACACTTACAGGTGACCAGTGCAGAACTAACAAATATTAATAGCACTTACAGGTGACCGGAGCAGATCTAGCAGATAATAGCACTAACAGGTGACTGGGGCACCGGACTTGTGGTAAAAGCGACATCCTATGACCGTGCCACATGTAATGGCGCCTAACTCATTAGTTCGATTTATTGTACTAGCAATCTTTGTCTATGAAGATTACTTGTCGGTGGGCTTGATTTTATGCTCCTGTTTGCAATGGGTGTGGCTGAAACCACCTTAAGTCAGTAATAAGGAGAAGGGTCCACATACTTTTGGCCATATAGTGTATTTAGTATCATTGGATGCATACCATCACCATAGAAACATAACATCCCATCATGTTTCAGGTGTAATTTTTACAACAAATAAAAGAAGAATGAACGAGACGCAGACATATTTATTTACGGCTATTTTCTTTATTGAGTCAATAAAATAGCGTTTTGCTGTTATCGTACGATCATTGCAACGGTTTCAGAATTACGGCCAGTAGCAATTTTTGCAACGGGTGAATAATATATGAACGCACAGAATTGATAGTCTTACAAAGCCCTTATCCTTTTAGGTCATGACGTATCGAGTGGACTGGGATGGTACATTGGGAAGCAGAACGATGCAGCTAATGATGCTTATAGTCGCCCCCACCCTCACCCCAAAGATGCGGGAGAAAAACCTGAACAAAAATGCTCCATAAATGTTCAAGATCAACTCATGGAACTTAATACCTGAGAGAGAAGGAACAAAAACAACACTTCCCACCAGCGGGAATCCGAGTCTCGCAGGACCAAGGAGTCCTACATGCGATGTATGTTATGAGGAGGAGAAGGACCCGTCATAGACTAGAACCAGCATCGCTTATCAAATCATACAACAAACAGGCAGGAAAAATGTTGCTATCATAAATATATTCAATTTCCAATTTTCCAACACTAGTTGGGAGTAGGACCAGTCTACTGGCTTTGAATCTAAACGAAAGGATATGCAACTACAAAATACTCAGCACTATTAACATAATATTATTGCACTAACGATCATTCGAGTAACCACCATAGACACACAAGATCTGATTGGTAGACATGCACCACATTCAATGGGACAGATCAGAGTTACAGCCTTTATTATACTCCAGAGCTGCATTCACAATTCTGCAGGATTCAGAGTGGATATCTCCCCAGCATTCCCTGCTTGATCAGTGTCTGCCGAGAGCATGGTCTGGTGATTATCATTCTGAGAGCCAGGCACTGTACAGTCATTTCATGTAGGGAAAAACCTGTATAGGGACTAAGCTGTTAGGAGTGTGTCTGTCCACAAGCTTGCTGACGGTTTCCAATAACATTTAGCAAACCTGGGGATGCGGCTTTATAATATATAGGTTGTAACTCAGGGTCAGTAATGCAATGTATGTACAAAGTGATTTATTTAGATTCTATTTAACGGTGCTCAGATGGGAGCATACCCTACGAATGGGAACTCCACCTTTAGTTATCTTCCGCCGTGTTGGACGAGAACACGGATTGTGGTCTATGAGCTGGGACCCTTAATGATTCACAGAACCAAGGGGCTGGGTGCTCAGTGATACTTTAAATCCCCTTTAGAACTGGATGGAGATTTCTATGAAACTTCTTCGGAAGAACAATTAATGAAAATAGGAGCTCACGGACACGGCAGTATGATGGCTCCGGACAACCTCGGCGTCATACGTAGCCGTAATTTGGTGCCTATACAAGTGTTTAGGAGTTTACTGTATCTCCATATGGGACACTTCTTCTGTTGGATTTGTACAGGAAAAAAATAAATCACGGAACGCTCCATAAGACACTGTGTGCAGGTGTTCTCCATGCATAGAGCGCCCAACAGAGCCTAAACGTGCGCACTCCACCCAATACTAGGGAGCCATATGGGCTCCGTGCACAAGGCGTGGCAGTGGGCATGAGCTCTTATTATTATCAAATAAGATACATGTCTATGGCCAGCTTTATAAATATGGAAGTGGTCTTTATGAGATCGAGCAGGTCAGAGATCCACTACGTAGGCAACAATGGCTGGACATTGTGGAATCGTTGCCCTCATAGTTACAATATATTGGGGGCGATTCTCCTACACAGCACGATCTCTCGCGGCAGAGGAGACAAAATGCAAAGGGAGCCGAATTATAGAGCGCGGATTAGAGAAGTGGAACGAGGGACATAAAAATAGTCACAATTACAAGGATAATTCACCTTATTTTCCAGTTGGAAGCTCAATATAAGGTCAATATAAGCGCACGGCTGCTGGACCTGGTCTATGGCTGCCGTAGTCCAATAAGAAGAAGAAAGGTGGGGGGGGGGGATATATTGATGTCATTGACGGTCACATGTCTACGTTTTGTCCAGGGTCCCATGGTAATTTTTACGAGCTGCTACGTTGGCACTTCATCAGCGCTGTAGATTACGGGACACGTTATTGCGGTTATATGTACAAGTTGTTTCACGCATCCACGATCTTATAATTGGAAAAAAAAATCTGTAATCTGAAATTGTTTAATGCAATTCCAAAATAATAGGTGGATGAAACAGTAGGTACATATACGATTTATTATGACCCTCTCCCCTATAGGTTTAGCAGCCATATCATGCAAAAATCAGACGGCTAGTTACCGCAATCACAAAGTGAGATGTTCACAGCGCAAAAAATCACCGTCGAGTCCTGGCGTAAAAGAGAAGGTGTCAAGGACAGACCCTCCGCATTTATTACTTCTGTGAAATTTCATGAAAATGCAGCGGGCGGAAATTAACTCATTTAAAAGCCCAAACTGCTGATCTGGGGCAAGAAAACAGCTTGATGTACATGCCACCTCCCCCCTTCAAGCCTTCTCGGCCATTTAGCAGAGCTGAACGGTTTCCTAGGACATCTCCCTCCAGCCCTGACAAGTTAAAGGGATTGTCCAGGATTAGGAAAACAAAGCCGATTTCTTCCAAAAACAGCACCACACCCGTCCACAGGTTGTTTCTGGTATTACAGCTCAGCCGCATTCACTTTAATGGAGGGGAACTGCAATACTAGGTGCTGTTTTTGGAAGAAAGCAACCATCTTTTTGTAATCCTGGACAACCCCTTTAGAGAGGACCTGCTAGATAGAGCTGGATCTCCTGACATTTTATGGAGAAGTATTTACTGAATTAGACATAACAATGCTGGAGAATATTTTCTTAGAATGCCACGAGGTGCCGTTCCTCTGTTTTTTTTTTTCCTGGAAATGTATGGAGAAATTGATAACTGGGTGTTACCGTTCCCCCTTGTATGTTCCTACGCAGTCTTACTCTTTTGACAATGGGAACGGTAATTTGTGGTCACGTTAGTCATACATTTCCAGGAGGAATAACAGAGAAATGGCTTAATGGAAATTACTTAGAAAAGATGCTCAGGAATTGTTGTGTCATGGAGAATACAAGTATTTACTAAAATAGAAATGTCAGGAGAACCATCTCCTGGCTCCCAGATTGGCACTTTAAAATGACACCTGCATGTACATGTTGTTTAGGGGTCCCCCTATGAACTTCAGAGCGGAGCTTTACATTACAAATCTGAATAAACATTATATAGGATGTTCACGCGAGCCTCAATCCCAAGGAAGAACGGAAGAATGCAAATGAAATTATGAATGGTTCATCCGCAACCGGATACAGAACGTGACGGACGCGGTCAACGCCGCGGTGTAAAGTAACAGTCATTCATGTTTCTGGCCATGGAGGAATGTTTGGAATATATTGATGGTCCTGTAGGTTCATCCTCGAGGACATGGAAAGCCTGGAGACTGCGGCAACGTCCGATATACGCAGAGATTACAGGGAGAACATTTAACTCTCCCGAACTTAAAATCATATCATTTTATTTTTCAGCCAAGGGAAATCAATAGGTAAGCAACACAATTTTGAAATACTCTTCAGGTGTCCATAAATCTACTCTACTGGGTGAAAAAAAAAAAAAAAAAAAATTAAATATAAAAAAAAAAGGATAAAAACACTGTAGGAACAAATAATAAATTAGAAAAATTCTTCTGTTTTTTTTTTTTGTTTTTTTAACACTCTGTATAGTCATAAAATAGGAATCGTAGAGCAGCAGCAATAAATTGGTTGCACTTCAGAAGTCATTCCAAAATGCCCTCAAAATTATATTTAAAAAAAAAAGGAAAATGTAGACATCTGGCGCCTCCTATTGAGCGCGCAATCGTTATGTTATTTGCAAGACCACAAAATCTACAGCTTGAAAATGAATGAACTTGATATGGAGAAGAATGACCTCACACCACATGAACAAACATCTACGTCATGACTGGTAAACGGAGTGGGGGGGATGGGGTTGTGTGCTAGGAATACAGCTTTGGAAAGTCAAAACATACGGGTCATCTGATTTTGGGCATTTGGGATCTGAATCATGAGTCCATGTTGTCATAATGACTTATTCACATCAGATCATTCCTGCCCTCCGGGAAGAAGTGCAGATGCGTTTCGGCTTTACCAGAAGCTTCGTCTTTTCCAGTCTTAGGCATGGCAAATAAAAAGCAATGCATATTTTAAGGTATGGTGCCAGTCATATGACACATAGTTGCCCCTATAGACAGACCCTCACATCGTACATCCGTACCACACGCGGCTTTGTCCAGATAGATTGTCCGCTGTTCGTCGAGGGGATGCATAATACGATTGTAGGTACAGAAGAACCAGCTCCCATAGTGGAGACATGTCGCTGTATTACAGCCTGGTGAGGCCGACTTCCGACTATGTAGCGCTCTCACAGGTAATGTCATTGGCGTGTTTGACTAGCACCTGAAGTCTTTTTTTTTTATTATTTGTTATTTTTTTTCATTGAGCACTTTTTCCAGACTGATAAAGATGAATCTCCATCTCACAAGACGTCACCTTTATAACACGAGCAAATACTAAAGAAAAAAGGCGTAGAGGGCCGGCTGTCACTTTCCCGATGTCCCAGGGATTCACCACATTCTCCTCTTTTCATTGAGAGATCTTTGAATTAATCTACTTGTCTGTCTCCGGCTTTCCATCTGATTCTTTGGGGATCTGAACGGCCATTTCAAGAGCGATAGGATCTGTGAGGACGTCTGGGGCCGAGGGCTTTACAGGAGGTTCATTAGGCATCAATGGAACAGAAGCCACCTTAGAAAATAAGCGCAAAGATAATGCTCCATATCACTATATACAAGAAGATGTATAACTTATACCAGCTGTACATATATAATTATATACAGAAGATACCCAGGTTATACCAGCATGCTCCATATCACTATATACAAGAAGATGTATAACTTATACCAGCTGTACATATATAATTATATACAGAGGATACCCAGGTTATACCAGCATGCTCCATATCACTATATACAAGAAGATGTAAAACTTATACCAGCTGTACATATATAATTATATACAGAAGATACCCAGGTTATACCAGCATGCTCCATACCACTATATACAAGAAGATGTAAAACTTATACCAGCTGTACATATATAATTATATACAGAAGATACCCAGGTTATACCAGCATGCTCCATATCACTATATACAAGAAGATGTAAAACTTATACCAGCTGTACATATATAATTATATACAGAAGATACCCAGGTTATACCAGCATGCTCCATATCACTATATACAAGAAGATGTATAACTTATACCAGCTGTACATATATAATTATATACAGAAGATACCCAGGTTATACCAGCATGCTCCATATCACTATATACAAGAAGATGTATAACTTATACCAGGTGTACATATATAATTATATACAGAAGATACCCAGGTTATACCAGCATGCTCCATATTACTATATACAAGAAGATGTATAACTTATACCAGCTGTACATATATATAATTATATACAGAAGATACCCAGGTTATACCAGCATGCTCCATATCACTATATACAAGAAGATGTAAAACTTATACCAGCTGTACATATATAATTATATACAGAAGATACCCAGGTTATACCAGCATGCTCCATATCACTATATACAAGAAGATGTATAACTTATACCAGCTGTACATATATAATTATATACAGAAGATACCCAGGTTATACCAGCATGCTCCATATCACTATATACAAGAAGATGTATAACTTATACCAGGTGTACATATATAATTATATACAGAAGATACCCAGGTTATACCAGCATGCTCCATATTACTATATACAAGAAGATGTATAACTTATAACAGCTGTACATATATAATTATATACAGAAGATACCCAGGTTATACCAGCATGCTCCATATCACTATATACAAGAAGATGTATAACTTATACCAGCTGTACATATATAATTATATACAGAATATACCTAGGTTATACCAGCATGCTCCATATCACTATATACAAGAAGATGTATAACTTATACCAGCTGTACATATATAATTATATACAGAAGATACCCAGGTTATACCAGCATGCTCCATATCACTATATACAAGAAGATGTATAACTTATACCAGCTGTACATATATAATTATATACAGAAGATACCCGGGTTACACCAGCATGCTCCATATCACTGTATACAAGAAGATGTATAACTTATACCAGCTGTACTTCTATAATTATATACAGAAGATGCCCAGGTTATACCAGCATGCTCCATATCACTATATACAAGAAGATGTATAACTTATACCAGCTGTACTTATATAATTATATACAGAAGATACCCAGGTTATACCAGCATGCTCCATATCACTATATACAAGAAGATGTATAACTTATACCAGCTGTACATATATAATTATATACAGAAGATACCCAGGTTATACCAGCACGCTCCATACCACTATATACAAGAAGATGTATAACTTATACCAGCTGTACATATATAATTACATACAGAAGATGCCCAGGTTATACCAGCATGCTCCATATCACTATATACAAGAAGATGTGTAACTTATACCAGCTGTACATATATAATTATATACAGAAGATACCCAGGTTATACCAGCATGCTCCATATCACTATATACAAGAAGATGTATAACTTATACCAGCTGTACATATATAATTATATACAGAAGATACCCAGGTTATACCAGCATGCTCCATATCACTATATACAGGAAGATGTATAACTTATACCAGCTGTACATATATAATTATATACAGAGGATACCCAGGTTATACCAGCATGCTCCATATCACTATATACAAGAAGATGTATAACTTATACCAGCTGTACATATATAATTATATACAGAAGATACCCAGGTTATACCAGCATGCTCCATATCACTATATACAAGAGGATGTATAACTTATACCAGCTGTACATATATAATTATACACAAAAGATACCCAGGTTATACCAGCATGCTCCATATCACTATATACAAGAAGATGTGTAACTTATACCAGCTGTACATATATAATTATATACAGAAGATACCCAGGTTATACCAGCATGCTCCATATCACTATATACAAGAAGATGTATAACTTATACCAGCTGTACATATATAATTATATACAGAAGATACCCAGGTTATACCAGCATGGTACATATCACTATATACAAGAAGATGTATAACTTATACCAGCTGTACATATATAATTATATACAGGAGATACCTTAAATACAGTTTTCCTTTAAGAACACTTACAGAATCTCGCTGCGTACTGCTGTTTTCTTGTTCAGACTGTCCCGGAAGACTCAGTAGCTCGTTAAGGACCCCTCTTCTATCCAGCACACTGCAGAGACAGAATAGTTGGATAAATGTGAATATAGATCTTGTGTAGATAAAAATGATTTTATTGTTACAAGAATTGATATATTTGGACTTTTGCTAACTAGTGGTTGCTCCATTACAGAGTAAAACTTTCTGGTATATAAGAGCTGAATATATTGCCCATCAGATTGGAAATGTAGGCGATGACAAAGTGACGAACTCGGCAGGAAAAATTGTATTTGCATGTGTGTAATAACCTGTAGTGGATATCAGAAAACAAAAAAGGTAATGTGAGGTTCTTGAAAACATTTTAAAAAAAATAAAAACAGTATCAGTCTGATTGGTGCAACTTTGTAATTATGTTTTATTAAAAACTATTTTCACTTTTTGAGAGATACAGCTGCTTTGTGTCCTGTCTACAGAGCAGCTGTATCTAACGCTGAGACTTGAAAAAGTCAGGTCAGCGGGACGGACATGTCCTGTGACAGCAGGTCCTGATTGTCAGATCCACCTATAATCGATCACATCTAAGATTTGAACTTAGATGTGATTGGTAACCGCTTGCTCCTTCGTGTCAGAGACACGCAGGATCTGCTGCCACTAAACCTGTCAGTCCCGCTGACACGCAGGATCAAGCGGTTACCGATCACATCTAAGTTCAAATCTTAGATGTGATCGATTATAGGTGGATCTGACATGCAGGACATGATGTCACTGAACCGGTCAGTCCCGCTGACCTGACAGATTCAAGTCTCAATGCTGGATACAGCTGCTCTGTATACGGGACACAAAGCAGCTGTATCTCAAAAGGTGAAAATAATTTTTAATACAAAGTCATTACAAAGTTGCACCAATCACACGGTAGTATTTTTTTTAAAATAAAAAAAGTTTTTAAAAGGTGTACATAGCCTTTACTATTAGGAGGTTGACAAGGGGTCCCAGCTGCTGAACCCCATCAATCACTTATACAACATGTTTGATTGACAGGACCATCTATCCCAAATCGTTCAGGGAACACTTACAGATTACAGAGCAGCGATCAAGCAATAGTTCAGAGTATACAGAGATATCTGCAGCTGGACCTAATCCAGACTCTACTGAAATCTTACAAATTGTTACCAGAATAGAGTGAGAACGATCCCATAATTCAGTATAAATAATGGAGTGTTTCCCATAAAGCGGCTGACGGAAAGATCTATAAATTTTACCATGTTCAGTAGCAAAAAATATATATCAGAGCTGCTAATAATAAAAGGACCAAACTCTTGTAATGAGGTCAATCATCAGAAGTTGAACCCATTCCTTCTGGACCCCCCACCGATGTGATTCTTGTATTTAATCCTATGATCTTGCTCAACTGGAATTCCGGGTTAAACGGCTCCAGAAAAATTGTGTAAGAGCCGGGTAAACAACTGCTGCGGGGCTTGTCGAGGGAGGAGGTCTGGACTGGTTTGCTTCTCCTGCATGCAGGTAGACTGTCAGATTGGCTACCTGCAGCCACCACTAGGGGGAGATCACTACATACAGTTCCCATAAAGTTATATGATACCATTCTGCTACCTGCAGCCATCACTAGGGGAGCTTACTGCATACAGATTTATACAGCTCCAATAGATTTACAAGATGACATTCTGCTGCCTGTAGTCACCACTAGGGAATAGGGGGACTTGCTACATATAGATATAAACAGCTCCCATGGAGCCATATGACAAAATTCTGCTACCTGCAGCCACCCGTAGGGGAGCTCACTACATACAAATTTATAGAGCTCCCATAGAGTTACATAAGATTCTGCTGCCTGGAGCCACCACTAGGGGGAGCTTACTACATACAGATATATACAGCTCCCATAAAGTCACATGATAACATTCTGCTGCCTGCAGCCACCACTAGGGGGAGCTTACTACATACAGCTCCCATAGAATTACATGAGAACATTCTGCTGCCTGCAGCCACAAATGGGGAGACTGCACAGCATGAAGATTTATACAGATCCCATAGAGTAACAGTTGTTTAAATCCATAGGCAGTTTGCTCCCCCTAGTGGAGGCTGCAGGTGGTCAGAATAATATTAGTCAGAAAAACAGAACTTTCCTATACAGATAGATCATGAAATCAATCAGCAAAATTATTTTGGACCTAAAGACAGAAGTACATTTGGCAAAGGTCTAAACGGGCCTATTTTTTGCTATGGGATCCCACGATTTGTGTGTAAACCCTTGCTCCAGATGCCACACATATTAGGACACATTTCTTATCAATGGTAATAAGATGAATATCCCTTCATTATACGCGTTTCACTGTACAATACCTTGGCTGAACCGGACCACATAACACCTCGCAGCAATTTTTCATTAGGTTACCGTGGTTGTAAGGGTTTTGGACACGGTTTTTACCAGTCCAGGATCCTTTAATCTATGAGACAGAACAAATAAAAAAATCTAAGGAAATTCTTATTGTTTTATCTTAATAAATATTCAGACACAGAAACATGACAGAAGACAATTAAAGAAGGTGGAATAGATTTATCAGCGATAATTCATAGGAAGACATTGGATTCTCTAGGGAACAAGAGGCCGTAGCACTCGGTAAAGTGTCCAAACTTCTTTGGAGAATGTGGAACTTTTGCAATGGAATCTTTGACTCCTGCCGGGGGAACCACGGACGTAAAAGAAAAGGTGCTAAGAAAATCAGAGAATCTTTCAGCAATTCCAAATAATGGAAATCTCCACCCGGCATTAAACGGAGTCACTCACCGAGAAGCTGGACGCATTTATATCAGGAATAAGTGGGGGTCTTGACTTACAGGCTCCTGATCCTTAACAATGTTATCTTCTATCTGTCTATAATATGTCAATATAAAGTGGGAGCGTCCCTTTAAGAAATAAACAGTGTTGGAATAAGATTATTTTATGTATAATGTGAAAGTGAGTAAAATGTGCCCATGATTGCGGGCACGGCCGTCTGCTGACTGCCGCCCGCATTTTCAGGCCGTGCTCCCATACAAAGTATGGGAGCGGGGCCCGTAAGACACGGAAAAACAGACATGCTCCATAATTCCCGGCACAGTTCTACGACAGACACCCATCCGTAGCGATACGGAAAGGTGTCCATGGCCAATAGAACTGAATGGGTCCGTAAAACCGCGGACCGCGTTACTGTCCGAAATGTTACTGTCGTGTGCATGGGGCCTTACTCATGATTTCCCCTGAGAACCTCATCTTACTTGTGATTGGTTGAGATAGAGCCAACTTCCCATTTGTAAGTGATTGGCTGAGCTCAGACCTACTCCCCTTTTTGTGAGATTCTATTGGAACTACATTTGAGCAATAAACAAGAGAAGGATTATTTGGGTACACAAAGCATTGTCTCTGTGTCTCTTACTTCTCTCCGAGACATCGATCTAACTTACGGATTTGGATCTGGGTGAGTGACCGACGGGTGTCCGTTGACACACCCACTCAAACCTTCAGTCTAATATTTTGGCCATGATTGCGTCAACGTATAGATCTTGATGGATGGGGAAGGCTGGGGCCAGGCCCTGCATCTGTAGTTAAAGGGCCGGTCATCAGGACAACCCCTGTCCATATGCATTATTAGGGATTATAGAGGTCCTATAGGGGGGCCCTACTTGGAACCCCCTCTATCTGCTAGAACAGGGAGATTCAAATCAATGGTCAGGATTTAATGCTACGTTTACCCTGCAGGAGAAATGTGTGGACGCGGAACCCACGATGAGAACTCCTGATCACCGCGCCGGCTTCTTTTCAGGACTGATTCAAATTAAAATATCTTGGGGGCGGGGGCAAAAGCAATATATAATAACATGTAACATATGAATAATCAAAAGTATCTAGTAAGGAGTAAGACGAACGTGTGCCACCAAGAAGACTGGGAGAAATGTCGGTATACTTACATCTTCATTGGTTGTCTGGTTTAGAGACACCAGGAACGTGTGGAATCCAGTTAATCCCACCACAGACCAGAGGGTGAAGAAGCAGATGAAGACTTCGAGAACAGTGGAAGAGGAGTCAAGGAGAAGAAGGTCACGTCTAGACACAAATGTGAACTGGAAACTTACAAAGCCAAAAACAGTCACGGGGGGGGGGGGGGGGGGGAGATTATCAAAACTAATGAAGGAGAAGTGGAGCAATGGCCACAGCGATCCAATCAGCTTCCAGCTCTCATGTTCCAGAGGTCCTTCTAAAAATGAAATAAATAATCTGATTGGTTGGTATGGGAAATGCTCCACTTTTTTCATTGAACTATTTTTTTTTTTAAAATCTTGTAACAAACCCTCAGCTGTGTAAGCAGGACTGGGTCGGGAAGGTTTTTTTTCAGCCCCTTGACATAAAACAAGAATATTCACATTCACTCACAGCAAGCCAAGATCTTGAAAATGATGAGGAATTGAAAGCACATATTGTAATAACCAAAAGGTGCAATGAGCTATTATAATAAAAAGAAAAAAAGTATATTTGCAGAGAGTTAAGCCCCCCAGCAAGGACTGACGGACGCTGAATATTCCTGCACACAACAGCGGCCATCAATCACCGGATTGGGGGGGGGGGGGACCTGCAAATAAAGACAATGTAAAATGTGCAATAATCAAACATTAATGTGACACTTAGAATTGCAGCTTCTTATAAAAAGCTGTAAAACCTGCAGCGATCACAGAAAGGATATGTCCCCGGACTTTCTTTCAATGTATTTAGGAAGCCGATTTTGAAAGAATCTAAAATAAAAAGTAAAAAAGGATGAAAAATGTAAAAAACTTGTGTAAAACTAAACAAACCAGACAACGAACAGAACTGGGGGGGGACAGGACATGAAAAGTAAGAACAAGACATCTTCCCTGCTTCTTATATAGTCAACATCATTACAAGAACATTTCCAGGGTTAGTGTGTATCTAAGCTTATAACGTTTGATACGGTCTGGGGATCCGTTGTATCTAAGCCTGTGTGAAACGGTCTGCTGAACTGCTGTATCTAGAAATTATCATGTTTTTTATGGTCTGGTGAGCTACTGTATCTAATCCTATCATGTGTGATACGGTCTGATGAGCTGGTGTATCTAATCCCATCATGTGTGATACTGTCTGCTGACTGTGTATCTAATCCTATCATGTGTGATACTGTCTGCTGAGCAATGTATCTAATCCTATCATGTGTGATACTGTCTGCTGAGCAATGTATCTAATCCCATCATGTGTGATATTGTCTGTGAAGCTGTGTATCTAATCCCATCATGTGTGATACTGTCTGCTGAGCGGTGTATCTAATCCCATCATGTGTGATTCTGTTGCCACATTTCCAGATGTGACCGGTTCTAGTCCGGAGGTGCCGCGCGCCGGACAGAGGAAAGTGCCGGGACTCACTCAGAGCAACGTAGACGATGTTGAAGGCAAAGATGTAGATTGTCAGTAGTGATAAGGACAAGATGAAGAGGTAGAAATAGCGATAATTCCTCTTCCCAACACAGTTCCCCACCCACGGGCAGTGGTGATCGAATCGCTCTGAAAAAAAAGAAGCAAAAACCTCCCTGTTAATGCAACTCGTCCTCGTCGCCCAGCGAAGCGCACAATGTTATTATGGGGTCCGGAATCTTCTCAGGAGGGGGATGGGGGGGCAAAGGAAACGAAAACAGGTAGAGACATGGGAAGTTACCAACATGAAGAATTCATATAATATCTCAATCATCTGTAACCTCTGGTGTGGAACCACAAGTCCCAGCATGCCTTGACCATCTGCCATCCTGGAGACATGCTGGAACTTCTGGTTCCACAGCAACTGGAAAGCCAAAGCGTGTAGACCATATCTGCTGATGGCAGTGACAGCCTACATACAATACATCCTATCCACACGCAACGCGTCCCTTCTATATACAATGTGTCCCTTCTATATACAAGGTCCCTATTACACACAATGTATCAGCCGCAGTTACTCACCCACACAATTATCACAGATACTGCAGTGAGAGGCTCGAGGAGGACGGAAGATTTTGCAGGTGTAACAGTATTTCAACTTCACAATCTGATTGTTGATTTGGACGTTTTTAATGCGAGGTGGCGGCCTCTGACCTTGCGGCACATTCCCATTGGCTGCCTCTGAAATACAAAAAGTAACCATATTATAAAGTTGGTTTCGGCTTCATATCCTTGACAAACTGATGAATCTACAGAGTTTACAGACCATTATAAAGAGATTAGTTCCAATGGAGCCCCGACTGACACAAACAATAGGTTTCCGTTTGCATCACCATTGATTTCAATGGTGACGGATCCTTTGCCAATGGTTTCTGTTTATCTCCGTTGTTTTGAGGTTCCCTACATACATGGACGCACAGGCACGCAGGCTCCCTACATACATGGACGCACAGGCACGCAGGCTCCCTACATACATGGACGCACAGGCACGCAGGCTCCCTACATACATGGACGCACAGGCACGCAGGCTCCCTACATACACGGCCGCACGCAGGCTCCCTACATACACGGACGCACAGGCACGCAGGCTCCCTAAATACACGGCCGCACGCAGGCTCCCTACATACACGGCCGCACGCAGGCTCCCTACATACACGGCCGCACGCAGGCTCCCTACATACACGGACACACGCAGGCTCCCTACATACACGGACACACGCAGGCTCCCTACATACACGGACGCACGCAGGCTCCCTACATACACGGACGCACAGGCACGCAGGCTCCCTACATACACGGACGCACAGGCACGCAGGCTCCCTACATACACGGACGCACAGGCACGCAGGCTCCCTACATACACGGACGCACAGGCACGCAGGCTCCCTACATACATGGACGCACAGGCACGCAGGCTCCATACACGGACGCACACAGGCTCCCTACATACGCACACATGCACGCACGCAGGCTCCCTACATACACGGCCGCACGCAGGCTCCCTACATACGCACACATGCACGCACGCAGGCTCCCTACATACACGGCCGCACGCAGGCTCCATACACGGCCGCACGCAGGCTCCCTACATACACGGCCGCACGCAGGCTCCCTACATACACACACGCTCCCTACATACATACATGGACGCACAGGCACGCAGGCTCCCTACATACATGGACGCACACAGGTTCCCTACATACATGGACGCACACGCGCTCTCCTCACCACATGCACTCGTCACAATGGTTTAGTTTGGGCAGTGTTTCTCTGCTTTGTTCTGATAGGATCATGATAATGGCCTGGAGTATACACGGTGGGTTCGTTCATTGTGAATATAAATCTTTACAGGCAGATTTAGGCTGGCACTATAATCAGGGGTTAGGGCATGTGAGGCGGCAGGCAAACAATGGAGGTCTGAAGAAAACGTTGTCCCTCACGAACACAGAAATGCAACTGGTGCACAACTAATGCTTTGTGGTGCGTCACAAGTTATGTCATCACTACCTAAGGTGAATGCCACGTGGCAATATTCTGACCTACACCACTTCAGATTTACCACGTGTGCCTCATAGCATTGTATTATAAAAGTTGCACTGCCTACTTCTATCCAGCAGGTGTCATTGTTGACAAATTAAATCTATAGCCAAACCTCTTGCCATCTATGAACTGCGTCAGCTGGGCAGAAAAACCACAGAAAGAGCCGCACGTCACCTGCAAGTCACTGCAAAACCGTCATCAGACCACATCTTCAAAGTTTACGAATGTGAGGGGGGAAATAAACACTTGCAAGAATCATGTTGGAAACTTTGCAATAGTTTCTTGCAGTAGAAAGAAAATAAAAAAAAAACAGTCCGCTTCTACACGGCAGGATTTATAAACCAAAGCCAGGCGTGAAATAAACCGAAGAAATATCACGGAAAGTTTTGTACTTCTTCCGTGTTTTGGCTTATAAATACTGACGAAAAATACTGCCGTGTGAAAGTGGCCTCAGGAGCCGCTATATCCTAGACACGTGTAGAAGATAATCAGGCTTTACACACAATATAACAAACTATATGGCCAAAAGTATGTAGACACCCCTCCTAATTATAGATTTAAAGGGAACCTGTCACCAGCATTTCACCTATTGAACTCTACTCACCCCTCGCTGGGCGCTGCTCTTAAAAGCTCATTTCCGTTATCCCCTCTCCCAAACTCCTCCTCCGACTGCAAACATTTTGTGCCTTTTATGGTAATAATCCGGCAGTCTAGTTCGTTACACTTCTTATGCCCCCCCCCCCAGCGCCGAAAAACCGGCCCGCCTTGAATGCCAAGATTTATTTTGAGATAGCACGCATGCGCCCGTCATGTATGGTGAGACACCTTTCCCTGCTTCGCCCGGCCCTCAAATCTAGTTACTGCGCACGCGCCACTATGGTGTCCTGTTGTGCGCACGCACCAGAACATCAATGCGCAATAACGGGATTGCGTGTGTGCTGGGGAGAGGCAAGGAGCTGTCAATCAAAAGTAAGGAGGCGGGATTTACTCGGAAAGGCTTGAGGAATGAAGATATGACTTTTTTATGACCATTAGCATATGGCGCGGGAACACTAACAAACTGAATACTAAAAAGGTACAGAGCCGAAAAAGAAGATAAATTATAGGTCACATAAAAATGAGTTTTCATCCACTACCACCAGGTATTGCTGGTTTAATAGGTGAAATGCTGGTGACAGGTTCCCTTTAAAGAGACTGTCACTACTTTATTAATTCCCTATCTCCTAACTAGTCTAATAGGTGCTGATAACTAGTGTGTGATTTTTTTTTTTTTTTTAAATGTTTATTATTTTAAAAGTTATGAGAATTTTTCTAAATATGGCGAATGCGGCTCTAAATAGCCAAATAGGAGGGGACTCTTTCTTTTCACTCTGGCCGATGTAATGTTTAAGTAATGACTGTCCAATCAGCATACAGCTCCTCCCCCTTCCCTGCCCAGCAACACAGCGTGATCATATAGTATACAGCTTCCATTCCACTGTGTTTTCAACTGGCGATATCTCCGGTTGTGTCACAGCTAGAACTGCAATGCTGGGGTTATATGAAAGATTCGAATATCTTCTATCATATGCTACCAGAACCGCTGTTCTAGGTGGTCCTCAGCCTGAGATATGGCTATTTGAAGTGATCCCCATTCCCTCCAGCCTCACACTGTGTGAAGCAGCTTCATGCTGATTGGACAGCATCAGAGGCTGGGAGGAGCTCAACCTCAGGAGAATCGCTGGTGGTGACGCCCACTTGTCTAATAAAGGCTCATTTACATATTTAGAAAAAAGCTTTTGGGACGCAATTTTCACTAGTATTATCAGTGTGACAGCGCTTATTAGATTAGCTGGGTGATTAGGGATTACTAAACTAGTGACAGATCCTCTTTAAGGTTTCAGTGACTTCACACTTCGCCATAAGTCAATTCATTAAATTTCTGATCTTCTCCGGTCACCTGTAAGTGTTATTATCTACTAGATCTGCCCCGGTCAGCTGTAAGTGCTATTATTGTGAAGTGGAAGTGTCTAGGAGTAACAAGAGCTTAGTCATGAAGAGGTAGACCACACAAGCTCACTGATCGGGGCTGTCGAACGCTGAAGCGCATGGTGTGTAAGGCTGGGTTCACATGAGCATGTTCGGTCCGTAAAAGGACGAAACGTATTTCGGCTGCAAGTCCTGGACCGAACACAGTGCAGGGAGCCGGGCTCCTAGCATCATAGTTATGTACGATGCTAGGTGTCCCTGCCTCTCAGTGGAACTACTGTCCCGTACTGAAAACATGATTACAGTATGGGACAGTTGTCCGGCAGCGAGGCAGGGACTCCTAGCGTCGTACATAACTATGATGCTAGGAGCCCGGCTCCATGCAGTGTGTTCGGTCCGGGACTTGGGGCCGAAATACGTTCCGTCCTTTACGGACGTAACATGGTCGTGTGAACTCAGCCTAATAATCACCTCTCCTCTGTTGTATCACTCGCTACAGAGATCCACACGGCCTCTGGTAGTGACATCAGCACAGGACTATGTGCCCGCAGCTTCATGAAACAGGTTTTAATTGTCGCTGCACACAAGAATAAGATCAACAGGCACAATGCCAAGCGGCGGCTGGAGTGGTGTAAAGCACGCCACCACTGTACTCTAGAGCAGCAGGTTCTCTGGAGTGATGAATCACAGCTCACTATCTGGAAGTCTGATGGAGGAATCTGGGTTTTGCGGATGCCGGGAGAACGCTACTTACCTGAATGCATAGCGACAGCTGTAGCATGTGGGGGAGGAGGGGTAATGGTCTGGGGTTGTTTTTTCGGGTTTGGCCTCTATTTTCAGTGAGGGGTTAATGGTACAGCATACAAGACGTTACACAATTATAGCTTCCAATGTTGTGGTAACAGTTTGAGGTTCGGCCCTTTCCTGTTCCAGCGTGCACACAGCGAGCTCCATAAAGACATAGGGTGAAGAGTTTGATGTGGAGGAACTCAAATGGCTGCACAGAGACCAGACCTCAAACCTTCGGATCAATTGGAACGGCGATTACGAGACAGGCCTTCTCCCCAAACATCAGTGCCTGACCTCATAAATGGGCACAAACTCCCACAAATCTTGTGGAAAGCCTTCCCAGAAGAGTGGAGGAGTTATCTGTAAAAAGTGCCCAACTCCATATTAACGCCACCATGATTTTGTAATAAGATGTCCAGCAAGCTCATATAGGTGTGATGGGCAGGTGTCCACAAACTTTTGACATGATAGTGCAGCCCTTACATGAGAAGTCATATGAATCATGATATCAGGGGCCGTCATTGCATTTTAGTTAAGAATCAACTGATCATCTGATAGGACAGAGAACAATCGATGACGGCATTCTGTAAACTTAAGGCCCTATTACACCAGACAATTTCGGCCGGTGCAACGAGCGCCGATCCATAAGACAGCTCTTTAATCGGCGCTCGTTTGCTCCGGTCACAAGGAGCAATGTAGGAGGACGAGCGCTCGTTACTCCAATAGCTCGTCCCCATATATTTATATCATGTCGGCAGCGCGTCTCCATGTTTACACAGGAAGATGTGCTGCCGACAACGATAATATTTGAGCGTTTGCCTGTCCATCGGCTGATCGTTGCCCGGTTTACACATCGCATTCTGTGAACGCTCATTTGCCCTATAACTGGTCAGTGTAAAAGGGCCTTAAAGAATTTATATACTATTTCCTATAAACCTCTGTAACCCTGTTCATTGCCAAGAATTAGGGGACCCAACCGGTTCCCAGCCGGTGAGAAGGACAAGCAGAGACCATTCCCTCTCCATAGCGCAGAACGGGAGAAACCTTTAAGAAAGGATAAATAAATCTAGAAGACCTTTGGAGCCACTAAAAACCTGGCAGTATTTCATATGGTGGTGGTGTAATGGCAGAGGAGGTGCAGGGGGGACATGGTCTTTGTCTCCCCTGCCTTCCCCTTTCTATAGATTATCACCATCAAAGGATTAAAAACGTTTCCAGTCACCTCCATACTGATCATCAGAGAAGCAGAGCAGACGATGACTTCACTCTGTAAACCAAGTCATTTCATATTCTACTTCCCATTGAACTGTGAATCATGTCACTTAACCCTAATTTGAATTTAACGTCATGCTAGTGATGGGTAGTATTACAGGTTGGATAGAAGGAAACAGTCAGATTTGTGAGATCAACATTGTTTTATTATTGCCGGAGGTTACAGTCATAGCAGCGAACGCCAATAAAAATAATAACAGGTCAAACTCAAAATCTTGAATTTGGAGCTCCAATTTGGCAAAAGGCAATTGTGATCGGTAAAATCCACAGCTGAGTGAGAGGTCGGCTGCAGAACTTAAGAAAAAAGGCAAATCTGGTAACATTGTAACCATTTCAGAAGTGGTGCACAGGAGACATAGTCTTGGTCTCCCCTGCATTTTACACTGTAAAGTCTCACATGCTGTGAAAAAGTATTTGCCAATTTCTTTTTGCATATTTGTCACATTTGAATGTTTCAGATCAAAAAACTTTGAATATATTAGAACGATAATCTAAGTGAACACAAAATGCTGTTTTTAAATGAGGATTTCATTTTTTGAAAGAAAAATACCGTTCAGCCCTTCCTGACCCTAGGCGAAAAAGTAATTACCCTTCAGCTACTAAAATCAGCAAGTTAGCCAAAATATAATAGACAATTGGGTTCAATTTCCCTAGCCGCACCCAGGCACGATTACTGCCGGACCTGTTGAATCTAAACATCAATTAAGAACCTGTCTGGCAATGTGAAGCCGACGAGGTCTCAAAAAGCAGCACAAGATGCAAATATAGATACAAAAACAACGTCCTTGAAATCTACCAGTCTGGAAAGGGCCACAAAGCCATTGCTGAGGCTCTGGGACTCCAGCCATTGTCCACTAATGGAGAAAACTTGTAACAGTGGTGAACCTTCCCAGGAGTGGCCAGGCTACCAAAACGATACTAAGAGAGCACGGAAGACTAATCTGGGATTGAAATACAGACCTCACTTGTCTCCGTTAAGGTCAGTGTACACGATTCAACAATAAGAACAAAAAAGCCATAAAAGGCTTGTCTTGCATTTGCCAAGAAACATCTACATGACCCACAAGACTTTTGGGAGAAAATTATGACTGATGACTTAAAAGGTGGAACTTTTTGGAAGACATGGGTTTCATTACATCGGGCTTAAAGCAAACACCACATTCCACCAGAAGAGCATTTCACCAACAGTCAAGCATGGTGGTGGTAGTAGGGGGATCGCCTGACATAGTGGTGGTGGTAGTATGATGGTCTGACATGGTGGTGGTGGGGCCATGGTCTGACATGGTGGTAGTATTAGGGCCATAGTCTGACATGGTGGTGGTAGTAGTAGGGTGATGGTCTGACATGGTGGTGGTAGGGTGATGGTCTGACATGGTGGTAGTATTAGGGCCATGATATGACATGGTGGTGGGGTGATGGTCTGACATGGCGGTGGTGAACGTAATGTGATGGTCTGGGGCTACTTTGCATCTGCAGGACCTGGACAAATTGTCATAATTGATGGAACCACGAATTCTACTCTTCATCAGATAATCCTGGAGATTGTCCGCCAGTCAGTACGAGACCTAAAGCTCAAGTGAAGTTGGGTTACGTAGCAGAACAATGATCTGATGTCCACAAGCAAGTCCACCTCTAAACGGATCACAAGAATCAAAATTAAGGTTTTGGAGCAGTCAAGTTGCTGTGACAAGACCTTAAATTCGGCAGTTCATGCTGCAAAACCCTCCAGTGTAGCCAAATTACAAGAACTCTGCAGAGAAGCGCGCGCCAAAATTCCTCCACAGCGATGTCAAATAATGATCTCAAGTTATCGGACATGTTTGATTTCTGCTGTTACGATCAAGGGCGGCACAACCCATTATTAGGTTTAGGTGAATTACTCTGGACATGAGTGATGGGTTTTGAATAAATCTTTATTCTCAATAAACGGAATGATCATATAGAAGCGGCATCGTGCGATTACTCCGGTCGTCTTTATCTTATATTAAAAAAAATTGGATGATCGGAAACCTTTAAAATGTGTCAAATTAGTAAAAATAGAAGAAATCGGGTGAGGGGGCAAATACTTTACAGCTCTGTGCATTACAACCAGAGCACGAAGTGTCCACTAAGCAGAGCGCGGGGATGACTTCACCTCCTAAACTTATCCGGTTGATTTTCTATTCCAAATCGAGTGATGAGTCAAACAACTTGATTTAAATTGTCAGTAAACATTGTGCAAGAGGTTTGGTATTTCTGGTTGAACCGAGGAGAAGAGACTTTGCTTGCGAGGTCAAATACATTAACCCATAGACTTTAGATATGAAACCCCCCATCATCATTAACTTGCATGTCTGGCTTGGAGAGATGAGCGTTATTTCACTTGAGGGGGGAGATAAAGGGCTGCCACATGGCTCTTGTGCTGCTTATCTCCAGGGATAACAAGGGTTTGAAAGAGAAACATTTTACCCTTGTGCATGTGATGTTGTGGGAAGTGATGGAGGGATGAAACTACATATAAAATTGATACGTTCTTATACATCATAACCAATTTAGGCCATAAATATATTACAGGGGTGGAAAAATTAGGAGCCGGTTTGATTAATATTTTGTTATTAATGAATTCCAATAGACAAACCAAAAAGTTCAGCACCAGCTCCACATTTCTAGGTGCATTGGCGCCGGTGAGGTTTCCAGGCCGGAGGATACAGATTTGCGATTACTATGCATGGGGGAATTGGAGTATATTGAAAATAAAAAAATAAAAAAATCCAGAAACCCTCCATGGACTTTTAACATAATAATAAAAAAAATCTAAATAATAATAAGGCATAAATCCATGTCTGAGAAGCAGTCCTGGGCCCCGGCCACCATATTTCCTTCCCTGTCATAGTATGAATACACTTAGGCCTCATTTACACGAGCGTATGCGTTTTGCGCGCGCAAAAAACGCTGCGTTTTGCGCGCGTATGCATGGCGTATGCACTGCGTATACGCAGCCTTGTTGCGTTTTAAACGCGCAAAAGGCATTTGACAGCTCCGTGTGTCATCCGTGTGTCATGATGCGCGGCTGCGTGATTTTCGCGCAGCCGCCATCATAGAGATGAGGTAGTCGAGGCCCGTCACTGTCCAAGGTGCTGAAAGAGCTAACTGATCGGCAGTAACTCTTTCAGCACCCTCGACAGTGAATGCCGATCACAATATACACCAACCTGTGAAATTAAAAAGACTTTCATACTTACCAAGAACTTCCTGCTTCCCCCAGTCCGGGCTCCCGGCCGTTGCCTTGGTGACGCGTCCCTCTCTTGCCATCCGGCCCCACCTCCCAGGATGACGCCGCAGTCCATGAGACCGCTGCAGCCTGTGATTGGCTGCAGCCTGTGCTTGGCCTGTGATTGGCTGCAGCTGTCATTTGGACTGAACTGTCATCCCGGGAGGTCGGACCGGAGTTATCGGTAAGTCAGAACGTCTTTTTTTTTTTTACAGGTTCATGGATTTTCGGAGCGGAAGTCACTGTCCATGGTGCTGAACCAGTTTAACGCTTTCAGCACCGTGGGCAGTGACTGTCTCCTGACGTCGCGTACCCGAACATTTTTTACCGGTTTCGGTCAAAACGAGTTTGGCCGAACCCGGTGAAGTTCGGTGCGCTCATCTCGAATTTGACACTCCGTTTGGATGTTTGTAACCAGAAAAGCACGTGGTGCTTTTCTGTTTACATTCAGGAGTTTGACAGCTCTTGCGTGATTTTCGCGCATGCAACGCAGGACCGTCAGTGTGGCATGCGTTGTTTTCACGCACCCATTGAAGTCAATGGGTGCGTGTTGCGTGAAAAACGCAAGAATATAGAACATGTCGTGAGTTTTACGCAACGCACTCACGCAGCGCAAAATTCACGCATCGTCTAAACAGCCCCATAGACTATTATAGGTGCGTACGACACGCGTGAAAAGCACGCGCGTCGCACGCGCGTATAATACGCTCGTGTAAATGAGGCCTTAGACCCAGTTTACACAGAGTTATTTTACACAGATTTTGGAGGTGGAAACCGCGTCGGAATCAGCGCCAAAAGACGTCCGAAATCGCCTCCCATTGATTTCAATGGGAGGCGCAGTTGTTTTCCTGCAGCGTTTTTTAGTCGATCGCGGTAAAAAAATTAAAAAAAGCGGCATGCTCTGTCTTGCCGCGGTTTCGCCTCTGACCTGACTAAACCAAGTGTGATTTGTTTATCTGTTATATCTTAATAAAGGCTGGTCATCAAATATTTAGGGCTTATTCACTTGAACGGATAATCGTCCGTCACACGGCTGCATTAAAATCAATGCACTTCTAAGGGACTATTTACGTGGCCGTTTTTGTCCAATTTTTGCCCGTTTTCACAGATCCCTCAATAGACTCAAGTCAATGAGGGATCTGTGAACTTGCATCCCGCACGAGTGTCTAATCAGCTGCGAAAAAAAATTCAGATTTGAGACCCATTAGTGTGAATAAGCCCTTACATGACAAGTTTGGAACCCCCAAAAAATAAAATAAATGGTACGAATATATAAAAAAATAAAATAAAAACACAGTTTTCACTTTTGCAACTATTTCCTGCGAGATCGTCGGGTTCTCCACCAAGTATCATCATGATCTATAATAAGAAAAAGCCTCATCTCAGGTGGTCAATCATTTGCTTCCGCTGCTCCTGATCAGGTCACCGGATGACGTGTAAATTCTACGTTTCACGTCTTTTGCTCTTCAACTTTTTGGAATGTTAAAAATAAGGAAAGATTTATTTAAAAAAACCAGGGAGGTTACAACCTTCTATCTGGTTGAACTCGTTCCCCGCCTCACATACTAAATATAGAGCGTCTTTCAGAAAAATCACATTCCTATTGTGGTTCCCTGTGGGTGCCGCACTGTAAAGGTGGAATCATCTCAGACGTGTTACAACCAGACGCCTCCTTAATCCAAGGAATCTAAATAAGAAAACAAATCAGGAGGCACCCGAGACCGAGACCGGGACTCGTTGTCTTTGTTCTCTGACTAAACCAAAACGAAAAGCTTTTTTTTAATGGGAAGTACGGCAGGAAAAACCGGCTGAGCCAAGGAAATGTCAAGTCTCCGAATAACGTCAGGAATCAGAACAACATCAAGAATCACTGAATTTTAAGGCATTTAAATTGGAGAACTAACATTTTTAAAAGTAAAATAACCAAAACTTATACTGAGACGTTGTAGTTCTGATGCCCGCTAACGGAGGGGCCAATAATATGCCCATGGTATTCTCAGTGGGATTTTATGGATATAGAAGTTGGGCATTGAAGAAGGGCAGGAAAATTATTGTCCAGTTTGAGATTTGCTATTAGGGAAGACCATGGATTGGTAAAAAGACCAAACAAGTGGATTCTCCTTGACTTGAAGAGGTGTCATGAAGAGAACGCTGTCCATGTATGCCATATGGAGGTCATAGAGGACAGTTGCCCGCTTGGGAACACTTTCAACGTGCTGGAATAGAGAGCGGATCTGTAAGAGTGGTTCCCGTTCTGGCGGACTCAAACCTTCCATGTGTTACATAGGCGGCCATTAATTTCAATGGTTACCATGTAATACTACTAATTCCCCTGTAGTGGCCACTGCAGGAGAAATGTCTGACTGGCCGCGGCTTCCCCTGACTCGATCCGCTGTTTGCTAGGGGTGACGGGAGCCGGCCCGCGACAATCAGCTGAACTCCACAGGGGCTCGAAAATAAAAGGGGTTGTGTTTGACTGTCTAAGGTTACCATACACAAAAATTAAATAAAAAAAATTCAAAGGGCTTTAAAGCAGTTGTATGAAGTTCTGAAAACATGGTGGCGCCACTCATGTCCATGGGCGGTGCTTGCTATTGCAGCTCAGCCTTATTCATGAGAATTGGTGCTAAGCTGTAATACCCTAAACCCCCTAAGAACAAGAGTGGCGCTATTTTTAACAGAAAGCAGCCCTGTTTTTCTCATTTCATACAACCACATCAAGGGCATAACAAGTATAGAGGCGTGTGGCATTTTGCTATTCATTTGCACTTTAAAAAGCATTTAAATACATTCAGACTTACCGATCTCCATTTCAATAAAAGCTGCTTCATCTGGCAACGCTCGAGGTATTACTCCGGGGTCACTGAAACTGGTCCGTAGTAACGTGGCCATGGAAAAGAGGAAGAGGACAGCTGCAAACACTGGTATCGCTGGCGAGAGCTGCACGGCCAAATAGCGGCATCTGAACAGGAAACATCGGAAATGGTCATCAGCGACGCAACATATGGCGGTCATATAACACTCCATAAATCCTCCCTGGTCGCCATAAACTACATTTAGAATCCCCCAGATTTAAGAAAAAGGAAAAAAAAACACAGCATTAAATCTAAAAAGAAAAAATGTAAGATTTTTGCTTCCAGCTCATGGAAATTTCCATTATAACCAGGAAGTGGTAAACATGGAAATTCTCAGGATCTCAATTACCAAAATTTGCTAGTGACATTAACCTCTTCATTACGGACAATCTATATATATGACTCACGTCCAGTACATTGTATAAATTACCTTACACAATCATAAAATCAAAAAGTTTTAAATCACTACAGCGCCACCTGGGGGTTATCAGTGGTGCGGTTTATTTTGGATATTTTTTAGCAACGTTTGTGGGTTTAGATCACCACTACGCCACCCCCACCCCACAACAGGACTCCCTATGTAAGCCCACCAGCACCCTTACAATTTATTGGCACACCATGATTGCATTACAATGGCGGCTTGGGGTCTAACAAAGGCCTACAGGTCTGACATATAGGTGTAACTATTAGGTCCTGCCAGGCAATAATACACTGCAATACAGAAGTAAGTTCAAGTCCTACAGTGGGATAAAAAAAAAAATATACAAATAAAAGTCCAATAAAGTTTACAGAAAAAAAAAAAAACAACCCAAAAACAAACAATAGAAAAAAAAATGTAATATATATATATATATATATATTTTGGAATGCAGTGATGAAAAAAAAACAAACAAAACTAGGTCACGCCTGGATCAGGATCAGACAGCCAAGAGTTTTTTTTGTTGTAGTCTGTAAACATAGAGACACAGGTCTGCATGGGAGCTGTATACACAACAGTAGATTTTTTTATTTTTTTTTTAATCAAGAGTTGCTTCATTATTTATAGGAGCAATACAACAATAATTGGTTGCAAAAGCCTACGTACCCTTGAAATTATATTTAATATGAAAGATTCATGACGCACGCGCGCGCACACGCACTTTGAGAAGCCGAGATCCTGAGAAATGTATTAAAAAGATCTGGTTGAATCCCGGGCGTTCACAGACTAAATATCTGGAGGAATGTAATAATGTAAATAGTGATAAGATGAGAATTCTGCTCTACCTGTAAACCAGCGCGTCTCTCCATCCTGCTCCTCCACTTTAAGATAAAAGTTCCTGTGGCTGTAAAATCTTCTAAAACCCGGATCCTACCAGCCGGGTAACAGAACTACCTGGGTGCAGCTCCTATTCCTGGATGATATTTCCATATATGAGATCATTGCAGCGGAGGACACTGGTATCATTAGATTCCTGCATTGTCCCTCCTCAGCCTAACCATAAGGAATCTCATTACGCCTGCGCCGCAGATCTCACGCTGAATCCAATATACGAAAATGGCCATTATAGGCTATAAGCCGGGAATTTCTTGGGGTTTAAAAGATATGGAGTGTGAACGAAGCCTGAAACATACGGCGCTATCAAAGAGAGTCATAAGTAATAAGCAAGAACCAGGAGCCCTGGAAGTGATGATATGTCCCCCAAAGAGCCCCGAGTCTGTCTGGGATTACATGGAGACAGAAGGATTTGAAGACACGACATCCACAGAAAATCTGTGTTTAGTCGTCTAAGAGGTGTGGGACAATGTCCCTGCCGAGTTCATTCACAAACTGTGTGCAAGTGTACCAAGAAGAATTGATGCTGTTTTGAAGGCAAAGGGTGGTCACACCAAATATTGATTTTATTTAGCTTTCTCTTAGAGGATCCTTCGGAGAAAGAGATTGGATCCTGTGGATAGGCCAGTTGGGTAGGGGAGTGGTTTGGCACCTGTGGGTGGAGCCTACCTCTGGCTGGCTGTGATGTCACCACATGTATTATTATTGTTGTTACTAATACTCTTCACAGTAAATTGCAATTTCACCAAAACAAATCTAATGAAGTCAAAATAATGTGACACTCACTCAAAAGCAAAGAAGAGCGAACATGTCCCCAGGATGAGTATGAGCGTCAGGTAGAAGATCCCTTTCTGTCTCGCCATCATGACCCGGCCATCGCAGCAGAATGTATTCTTCCCGGGAAGCTTCTCCCACTTACGAGTCACTTTCTTCCTCACAGTCATGACAGACATGGTGCCACCGATGTAGTGGTAAAGCCTTCAGTAATCCGTGCCGAACTCCACCGGCTCTGCTATCCAAGACTCTTCCACACTGGCCAAGCTGAGCAGGGCAACATATTACACCCAAACACCTTCCTGCGGACAAACAACAAGAAAAATATTCAACATAAAACTACGGCTCTGTGCACATCCGCGTTGGAAGCTCCGTCACAGATCAGGTCAAAAATTATATAAAAAAAAATAAATTAAACGAGCGACATGACCGAAACCCGACAGAATCCATAAATATCAACAGGTTCTGTGAGGCGCTGCTGCTGTCCATTATAAGACTGATTAGACCATTATTATGCAGTTTTTGGGTTTCTATGACTAAACAGAAAAAACAAAAACCCCAGATGTGAACAAAGCCTAATACACATCATATGTCACCTTCAATTACCAGGAGTATACATAGAGAAAATAAGGAGAAGAAGGTCTCATAGAAGAAACCAAAACAGCCCCCTCCTTAACTGGGCTGTAGGAGTACAAGAGGATACAGCAATTGTGTCTCAGGAATATATTCTTGTACATAGGTGGCAGTGTTATCATAGTTATGTACTTGTATATAGTGGGCAGTATTATAGTAGTTATATTCTTGTATATAGGAGCAGTATTATAGTAGTTATATTCTTGTATATAGCGGGCAGTATTATAGTAGTTATATTCTTTGTATATAGGGGGCAGTATTATAGTAGTTACATTCTTGTATATAGGGGACAGTATTATAGTAGTTATATTCTTGTATATAGGAGCAGTATTATAGTAGTTATATTCTTGTATATAGGGGGCAGTATTATAGTAGTTATATTCTTGTATATAGGGGACAGTATTATAGTAGTTATATTCTTGTATATAGGGGACAGTATTATAGTAGTTATATTCTTGTATATAGGGGGCTGTATTATAGTAGTTATATTCTTGTATATAGGGGGCTGTATTATAGTAGTTATATTCTTGTATATAGGGAGCAGTATTATAGTAGTTATATTCTTGTATATAGGGGTAGTATTATAGTAGTTATATTCTTGTATATAGGGGGCTGTATTATAGTAGTTATATTCTTGTATAGGGGGGAGTATTATAGTAGTTATATTCTTGTATATAGGGGGCTGTATTATAGTAGTTATATTCTTGTATATAGGGAGCAGTATTATAGTAGTTATATTCTTGTATATAGGAGGCAGTATTATAGTAGTTATATTCTTGTATATAGGAGCAGTATTATAGTAGTTATATTCTTATATATAGGAGCAGTATTATAGTAGTTATATTCTTGTATATAGGGAGCAGTATTATAGTAGTTATATTCTTGTATAGGGGGGAGTATTATAGTAGTTATATTCTTGTATATAGGGGGCTGTATTATAGTAGTTATATTCTTGTATATAGGGAGCAGTATTATAGTAGTTATATTATTGTATAGGGGGGAGTATTATAGTAGTTATATTCTTGTATATAGGGGGCTGTATTATAGTAGTTATATTCTTGTATATAGGGGACAGTATTATAGTAGTTAGATTCTTGTATATAGGAGCAGTATTATAGTAGTTATATTCTTGTATATAGGGACAGTATTATAGTAGTTATATTCTTGTATATAGGAGCAGTATTATAGTAGTTATATTCTTGTATATAGGAGCAGTATTATAGTAGTTATATTCTTGTATATAGGGGCAGTATTATAGTAGTTATATTCCTATATATAGTTGCAGTATTATAGTAGTTATATTCTTGTATATAGGGGGCAGTATTATAGTAGTTATATTCTTGTATATAGGGGCAGTATTGTAGTAGTTATATTCTTGTATATAGGAGCAGTATTATAGTAGTTATATTCTTGTATATAGGGACAGTATTATAGTCGTTATATTCTTGTATATAGGGGCAGTATTATAGTAGTTATATTCTTGTATATAGGGGCAGTATTAGAGTAGTTATATTCTTGTATATAGGGGCAGTATTAGAGTAGTTATATTCTTGTATATAGGGGGCAGTATTATAGTAGTTATATTCTTGTATATAGGGGGCAGTATTATAGTAGTTATATTCTTGTATATAGGGGCAGTATTAGAGTAGTTATATTCTTGTATATAGGGGCAGTATTATAGTAGTTATATTCTTGTATATAGGGGCAGTATTATAGTAGTTATATTCTTGTATATGGGAGCAGTATTATAGTAGTTATATTCTTGTATATAGGGGCAGTATTATAGTGGTTATATTCTTGTATATAGGAGGCAGTATTATAGTAGTTATATTCTTGTATATAGTGGGCAGTATTATAGCAGTTATATTCTTGTATATAGGGGGCAGTATTATTGCAGTTATATTCTTGTATATAAGGGCAGTATTATAGTAGTTATATTCTTGTATATAGGAACATTATTACATAGTACATTGCTCAGCAAAGTGCTGAGAATATGAAATATGTGCTCCATTCTGAGGCATGACAACATTATATATATATATATATATATATATATATATACACACACACACACACCATCTCAGCAGCATAAGGATCAGCTGATAAAGCCGCTCTTTTCAGGATTCTCCTTCCAGTTACAGCCGCTCATTTCTCCTGGTATAAAGGCGACAATGTTAATAGAAATTCTCCTAAATCCCCATTTTTACATTGCTGTTTCTATCGCAGCATTAAGGCCACATATCAGGACAGTCTCCGCTGCACATCAGGACGGTTATTTTTACTTCTTCTGTAATCTGCCAATCTACACAATGAGAAAATAGGTCACAGCACATGTGGAGCTAGAAATGAAGGATTCTCGGCCGCCCACTGCGGCTTCTTTTAAGAATCTGCTTCTGGAGGTCATTATTGCTGCCAGATGATCCCGGCTCGGGCGCGCACCTCAAGGGTTGTTCTATCGAAGATCTAAAGACGTTACGGGCCCCCGGCTTGTGAAGAGGAGAAAGGCATCGGTTCAATCAGTGATTTGAAGATTAGAAACAAACAGAGAACATGTCCCTTTACTGTATATGAAGGTTTATTAGACTGGGGCCACATAGAGACCGTGAGATGCGCTGAATCACGGGGAAATCACAGCCGGGAACTTCTATCGCTTCCTAGGAGAAGAAAGTTGTATCTGATCTTGCGATTGTCACGGATTGTTACTCTTTACCTGAACCCGAATATTTATTCAATAACATCAATGGTGTCAAAAATGCCCAGAGACAAGTAGATCCTGAGCCGCAGCATTTAAAGGGCTATTCCAGCTGTATGTATTTTTTAAAGGGGCTGTCTAGTTTAAAAAGAAACATTTCCCTGTAAAAGTATTCTAAATTAATATAGGGGATTATCCATACAGGGTGTCGCTCCATACTAGGGAACCTGTCAAGAATCCCTGCTGACAAAAAGGGAATGTCAAAACCGATAACAACACGCACCGATCTCCTTCTTCAGAAGATATAATATTCTCTGCTTATTAATTTCTTGAAACATCCTTTAAAACAGTTGTAGCTCTCTTTTTCTGATACAGAGCTCCAAAGCCCCTGCATAGACAGTTATATGATAGAACCTGGCTGCCTGCAGCCACCACTAGGAGGAGCTCTCACTGCATCCAGATTTATTGTTTAGTTCAATAGGTGCTGCATAAATCCGTATAAAGTCATCTCTGCCTAATTCCAGGCTGGATCCCAGTCCCTACATATAAGGTAAAGTTATTTGGTAAATGTGTTGCAGATCTTGAGTTATGTCCTATTCTCCAGTTACATTCAGAACTGCATCCAAAAATCTGCTGGCTGCCATTTGAGGAAGGACAGTAAAGGACATACACCACCTATTAAAGCGGAGATCCTAAAAACATGGTCCCCTTGTGTAGATGTAGTTTCTGCCTACACTTTACCAATCACAATAGGTCACTATCAGGGGAAGAAGATAGTAAAGTGACGTTTTACAGCCAACAGAAGAATTTTAAATGCAGCTCTGGTTGTGATTGGAGTTTAACACATAACTTAACTCAAGATCAGTATATATGTATCCAATATGTTTCTAATCCCCAAGCTATCTCATCTCGTTAAACCCTTTACAAATGCCCCATTAGGTCATATGGACATCATAGAGGGTGGTCCCCATTGGATAAATAAAAAGCGTTATTCGCTCTATTGGAACCAGTCCATCAATGTGTTACACGCACAGCCACAACCGGCAAAATCAACCCGACCGCGCATATCAGACGATCTGGCGCTTATTATGGAGGTTGTCGGGGAGGGGACAGCCCTTTTATAAGATTCATACAAGGAGCATTTTTCGTTGGCAGTGGACACAAAAAGTTACAATGAGTTATTTTTCCCCTCTACAAATCTATTCAGTAGCGAATATTTACTGACCTGATAAATAAGTAACTGTGACCCTGAGAAGCTGCAAATCACAAACCTCCAAACATCTTAATCGTCTTGTTTCAGGTTCTGTCACTTGTTTACAGAAAGCCATAAAATTGCAGGAATCTTTTGCAAACAAATAAAAAAGTGCAAATGAAGCAAAAATATTTCTATATTAACCGGCTGGAACAAGAGTTTAAAAAGGTCCCAGGATGTCAAAAAGGACATATAATCCGGAGCAGGTCAAAGAGTGCGTTCCCGTCCCATCACAGAACCATAGCATTAATTATTGTTACGCTATTTCTGCTCCAGATTATCGCTTCGCTGTCAGAAGCGCCTGCAAAATGCACAAATCCAGGGGACACTTTGTACTTCCAGATTGGAAAAAAAAAAAAAGGGGGGGGGGACATCATAGGCCCGTATTGCCACAATTTTCATGTAAGCAAACACGAGAAATTAAAATCTAGTGTCCCGAACTTAATGCAGTACTGATAGTAAAATAAATTTGGGAAGGAAAAAAACCAAAAACACATTAAATTATTTTGTAAGCCCAAAATTATGTGTCTAGGTTCTTAGACATTACTTATCCTGTACTGATCCGGAGTTATATCCTGCATTAAACTCCAGAGCTGAACTCACTATTCTGCTGGTGGAGTCACTGTGTACATACATTACTTATCCTGTACTGATCCTGAGTTACATCCTGTATTATACTCCAGAGCTGCACTCACTATTCTGCTGGTGGAGTCACTGTGTACATACATTACATTACTTATCCTGTACTGATCCGGAGTTATATCCTGCATTATACTCCAGAGCTGCACTCACTATTCTGCTGGTGGAGTCACTGTGTACATACATTACATTACTTATCCTGTACTGATCCTGAGTTACATCCTGTATTATACTCCAGAGCTGCACTCACTATTCTGCTGGTGGAGTCACTGTGTACATACATTACATTACTTATCCTGTACTGATCCTGAGTTACATCCTGTATTATACTCCAGAGCTGCACTCACTATTCTGCTGGTGGAGACACTGTATACATACATACATTACATTACTTATCCTGTACTGATCCTGAGTTACATCCTGTATGATACTCCAGAGCTGCACTCACTATTCTGCTGGTGGAGTCACTGTGTGCATACATTACATTACTTATCCTGTACTGATCCTGAGTTATATCCTGCATTATACTCCAGAGCTGCAGTCTCAATTCTGCAGACTACAGAGCTGGCATCTCCCAGCATTCCCTGCTTGTACTGGTGATTTGCATTCTGGGAAGTGTTGTCTTTACACTTGGCATGGTACAGTAATGTCAAAAGGGAAAAACTAATTTCCCCTTTCACTGTAGGAGTTTCCAACAACAACTAGAAAAAAATTGCGTAGTAAAGACAAAAAAAAAAAATGGGACAAATACGGCGCTCCCCTAGGGTCTTAACGTTTTAAACGTGGGTACAGTTGATAAATGGTGAAACATGAAGGCTCAGCTGGTGAAGTGGTACTGAATGGTCGGCAAAACCCAACAGTTTCACATATTTGGTCGTAGTGGACCTTCATACACCGTGGTTTTGTGGCCTCCGGAGCGGACTCTGGGTGTCTGTTCCCTGGGAATAGGGGTCCTCCCAGCGTCCAATGAATGCAGAAAGAAAAAAGCTCCTATATGGGGCGCTCCCGCTGAGAATATATGGACAATCACCATCATTTAATATAGGTTTAATTTTCTTATTTATTCTGAACGAACATATGATATGACAAACACTAATAAAAAGAATTGCTACGCGTTTCGACCTAGGTCTTCATCAGGCTTATTAATAAAAACAAAACAAATGCTTTCCTTTTATATCCATTAAAAGGAAATACTTCTGGGTCAAAGGTGCGGGTGATGGTTCAAAGTGGGAGTGGTAAACTCCCGTTCCTCTGCTGTAAAAAAAAGTATAGAAAAATCGGTTTCAATTAATATTAACCATGAACTTTCTCGTTTTCAAGTATGGGCAATATGGAACCTTCAAGTATTATAAATGAATACTCAAAAAATTAATATTAAAATGGCTTTAATAGTTTGTGTTCACCAGATATATAGAGCGAAAACGAAAAAATGTGTTATATGCTGAATATACTGTTAGCGTCTTTATGGTCATAGACTCAGTATATTCAGCATATAACACATTTTTTCGTTTTCGCTCTATATATCTGGTGAACACAAACTATTAAAGCCATTTTAATATTCATTTTTAGAGTATTAACTTATAATACTTGAAGGTTCCATATTGCCCATACTTGAAAACGAGAAAGTTCATTGTTAATATTAATTGAACCGATTTTTCTATATTTTTTTACAGCGGAGGAACGGGAGTTTACCACTCCCACTTTGAACCATCACCCGCACCTTTGACCCAGAAGTATTTCCTTTTAATGGATATAAAAGAAAAGCATTGGCTTATTTTATTAATAAGCCTGATGAAGACCTAGGTCGAAACGCGTAGCAATTATTCTTATTAGTGTTTGTCATATCATATGTTCGTTCAAAATAAATAAGAAACCTATTCTCCATTATGGTGATTGTCAATATATACCCACCGGGAGCGCTCCGTACAAGAGCTTTTTTTCTTCATTCTACTCTGCAACTAGAAATATAGTGACCAGAGCCCTGGACTTTAAGATTATTATTATCAGTACATGATGAGTGATGTAGTGTATTTACAAAGTGACTGAATGTTTTATGTAGGATTGTACCTATATATAACGTAATATGAGGTACAAAGGTGAACCTACAACTTAAAATCAATAAGATTTATGGGTTTTAAGTTGCATTTTTTTTTAATGTTCCTATTGATTTCTATTTGAAAAATAAATTAGATTGTAAGCTCCTATGTAAATACAATCTTTACACAGACTTTCTGTAAATAAAGCACGATGACTAATTTAGATGATTATCATTGGTGCTGTATATCATTAGTCTTCAGAAACTGAACAAAAAGGCTTCAACCGGATGGACCCGTTTATTTTAAAGGGAGTCTAAGATTTTCTAACAAAGAAGACGATGCACCTGCCCCCCCCCCCCAAATACAGGATCAGCCTACCTCTATGAAACGACATCCCACCATTCTAGATCATGCTTAGCTGCAGATTTGCCATTCAGAAGTCTGAAAAGGCTGGGTAACAACCCTTGTTATCACCCAACTTTCCCAAGAACAGATAATCGCTACATTTAAAAGAAACTTCACATAGGAGGACTAAGGGATTTATATTTAAAAGTCATTATATTATGTCCCCTTTAATTATACTTTATACTGACCAGCAATTCTATTACCGGATTCAAGTAGAATCATAGGTCAACCATATCAAATAATTAAAGGGAATGTCCACCTTTTAGATCTTCGATCTTTTAGAATACTTAGGTCGGAGCTTTGTTTTTCTGTTACAAAGTTCCAAATCCTTTTTTCCCCTCCACAGTGAGAGATACATGACAAAATCTGGCTTCCTGCAGCCACCACTAGGGGGAACTACTAAGCAACTGCAAGGACTAATTGTTGAACTCAAATGTTTAAACAGTGTGCCGCGAGCTCCCCCTAGTGGTGGCTGCAGGCAGATTGTACTTTATCATGTAACTGTCTATGTAGAGGATTTAGAGCGCTCTATCAAAAAAACGGAGGTCTGAGCCCTATAAAGATAAATTTAGAAATTAATCAGTTCAGAATGTTAAAACTCTTTAGATTAAAAGAACATAATTCTGTTCCAGGGTGGACATTTGCTTCAAGTCGAAGGATTTACAACATTGCCCACAAGGGTTGATAAAATTGCTTGTGATATTATTTCTCATAGGGTAAAGTTGAAGGTGCAGCGCACTTGGGATTTTAATGTGATGTCATGTCGGTGTGAAGACTAAGGGTAGAGACAGACACATGGCGGCTCCTACCCGGCCAGGGAATGGTCGAGAACCGTGCCCACCTGCGGTTAAACTGCAACTCAGTGAGGTTTTCAAGCACATTTTTTTCAGGTAAACCGCAGGGACCGCTACATGTGTCCCTACCCTAAATCCCTAGAAGAGTTTGACCCCAGGTGATTTGGGTAACGTGCTCCCAGTATTAGTAATGTCTGTGCAGCCCCGTCTTTCCTCATTATTCTGCTGTCAGACCGAGATTTGGGTGACGGTTATCTAATCCCCCTCAGCACCCAGTAATTATGGCGATCGTCATACACAAGCTCGTTCTGGCAGCGAGGTTCATTGTGAATATCATGTCTCACCGGGACTTATAAAATGTCTGTAATGAGCTCCGTGCAGCGTCTATTCCCCATATGTTACTGTAGGATCCATCATTAGTGATGGTAATAAAATATCCTGCGCGCCCTGCAATAGATGTATGTGGGCACCCAACACAGAGGGAAACCATGGACCATTAAAAGGGAGACGTCAGCAGAATTGACCCTCGAACTCTTAACACTGCTATATAGGTGCTGGGGTAACCCCATGATTGGCATCAGTATACTGGAGAAAATAATCTATTATTCGCTCACGTGCCCTATGCTAATGATTCATTAAGTGTCCGCTGGGCGTTCTATTATCTGTGAAGTGTCCTGCGTTATCTTATCAGCGGCAATCCCTCCCGATTGACGTGCTTTTCAGTTTGTGGTAGCCTCAAAATTGACCCCTCATCTGATCAGTGGCCTAGGTTGCTGCCTGCTCTGATGCTCCCCCATGTTTTACACTGCAGCTCAGCTCCATTAGGGCACAGCTATGTTCAGTGACACCAGTTTAGCACCAGTGTCTATTGGAGTCTGAGGTAGCCTAAAATCAGCTAACTGTCTCATCAGAGACTAAAGCTGCTGCTTGGTCCCTCCGCCATACTTTACACTGCACTGCAGCACTGTCTGGTGTGTACAAGCTCAATCAATGGATGGAGAGATCGTTTCTGCCACAGCAAGGATAGAATGATTATAAACTTCAAACAAGTAAACCTAAAGCAGATGATTAGGTAACGGTCGTACATAGACTGAGGGGATAAAGACTCAATAAGGAGGGGGGGCATGAAGAGCCTAGAATCAGACTGGGGGCAGGATTATCTCAAGGGATCGATTCTGGAGGCCATTAGCAAATAAGCCCACACCAATATAATTAATCCCAGGGGTGCACATTTTTAGAACGCTTCCTGTCTAGCCGAGCCGCACTATAATTAGCCATTATCTAGATCCTTTTAACGTTCACTAAACCCCAATTATCAGTAGTTACTTTTCAGAGAACAGACCCATAGGCTCGGACCACACGCAACGTTGTGTCTAAATCGCAATAGAATCGTGTACACAACTTCAATAGTTCCTTATAGGAAAGAAAGTCATAGGTGACATCGCAACGATCGCAAAACTCCAACCACGTCCCAAAGTCACTGGAATTCGTGTTATTCATGAAGCCGTGTAGCCCGAGCCTCATTCAGGTATTACCACTGACATCGCCATCAGGACTGACCCTCTTGTCTTGTCATCTAGTGATACAGAAGAACGCTGCAGTGATACATTGTACACATTTGCCATTTAGGACACCACAAAAGCTGTGTGACAATCTCTGCAGGAGCGGCGATGACCGCCATATTGGTTATCAATAAGAATGAAGAAAGAAAAAAAAAAAAGGAGAAAAAGAAGAAGAATGAAAAATAAGAGATGGAGGAGGAAGAAATAATGTGAAAAAAGAAGACGGTTTTTAAAATAAAAAAAATAGCAATCCTTACATATACACCATAAAACTGGGAGACCCCCACATAATAAAACATTACTGGCCCTTTAAATCTGCACGGTTTGGTAATAGACAGATTTTTGGAGTGGTCTGAAGTAGGTCATTAAACTCCTGGATGTTTTCTATCTTTAGAACAACCTGCACAGATATCCAACATCTGATGAGTGATAAGAAGCCGGGAGTCGACTGCTGCCGTACTGTAGGTGTCCGACCTGCGCGCCGCTGACCTTTAACCCTTATGGAATTATTATCTTCACTAAATGTATCCGATTACAAACTTCACCAGAGGATAAGAATCAAAAACGGCAACATTGTAACACATGATAAAGTATAATACACACTATATATTATACGTATATAGCCTGCGGCTGTCCAGGCGTCACTTCATAGAAGGAACAGTATTCTAGAATTACATCTACTCACGCTATTATATCTCAGGCCAGCTTCTAGATGTTAGCTAGTTACAGTTCTAAATGCAGCTCCGGATGTGACTGGAGCACAAAGATGGCCAAAAGGCGGCGTTGAGCTGCAACCTATTAATATGCGCTTTCAGATCAATAGAGGTAGGGGGCGCAATTGTCTGCCAATCACCTAAGTCACTGCAAAGTCAATAGCACCCACTAAAAAATATCTAATTAAAAACTTTATACTCCAGCCACATCAAGAGCTACAGCCAAAAAAATAAATAAATAAATTCCGTACCCTGCTGCCCATTTGCTCAACAAGATTTATGCAGAGCATTGCTGGGGACGTGGCACAGTAGTTTGTGGATACATTGCATCTCCCACAATGCACTACAGCAGAGAGAATGGCATTATTTGGTCAAGACAATAAAGTGCATATCTACATGGTGCGGACTCATTCCAAGTGGTCTCCGACAAAGTTTGAGTACAGCTCCGGATGTGATAGGAGTACATCACATAATGTAAATTATTAACATTGTAAAGTATTTGCACTGTTACTCAGCATTTTTTTGTAATCCGATATTAGAATATTTCAAAGAGCAAATAAATGTAACCTGCAATTCACTTGCGAACCATCCCATTATAAAGTAATATATAGCGCTCCACTGGAAGGGCCGGCGGCTCATCATCCTCTTTAGTCATTTTTGCAGCACTCAGGTAACACCTTACAAGCCGGGAATTACATGATTGTCTGTGATTGTACAGAAACCGCTCAATAGAAGACGTCTTATACAGGATTTTCCCCTCAATTATTCTTCAAAGTGATAAGATTCATACACAAATAGGTTTTCCTGCTGCTTCAAATGAGAGGCTTGAAAAAAACAAAAAACACAACAGTGCAAAGATAGGTATGCGAGTCAACCCCGCAATATAATCTACATAAAAAGTGGAGTCACTGTGTACATACATTACTTATCCTGTACTGATCCTGAGTTATATCCTGTATTATACTCCAGAGCTGCACTCACTATTCTGCTGGTGGAGTCACTGTGTACATACATTACATTACTGATCCTGTACTGATCCTGAGTTATATCCTGTATTATACTCCAGAGCTGCACTCACTATTCTGCTGGTGGAGTCACTGTGTACATACATTACATTACATATCCTGTACTGATCCTGAGTTACATCCTGTATTATACTCCAGAGCTGCACTCACTATTCTGCTGGTGGAGTCACTGTGTACATACATTACATTACTTATCCTGTACTGATCCTGAGTTACATCCTGTATTATACTCCAGAGCTGCACTCACTATTCTGCTGGTGGAGTCACTGTGTACATACATTACATTACTTATCCTGTACTGATCCTGAGTTACATCCTGTATTATACTCCAGAGCTGCACTCACTATTCTGCTGGTGGAGTCTCTGTGTACATACATTACATTACTTATCCTGTACTGATCCTGAGTTATATCCTGTATTATACTCCAGAGCTGCACTCACTATTCTGCTGGTGGAGTCACTGTGTACATACATTACATTACTTATCCTGTACTGATCCAGAGTCACATCCTGTATTATACTCCAGAGCTGCACTCACTATTCTGCTGGTGGAGTCACTGTGTACATAAATTACATTACTTATCCTGTACTGATCCGGAGTTACATCCTGTATTATACTCCAGAGCTGCACTCACTATTCTGCTGGTGGAATCACTGTGTACATAAATTACATTACTTATCCTGTACTGATCTGGAGTTATAGCCTGTATTAACCTCCAGAGCTGCAGTCTCTTCCTGAGACAACCCCTTTAAGCATTCAATAAGCCACCAAGAACAAAACTGGGGAAACTTAAAAAAGCGGATAATAAATATTCACACACACACACACACACACACACACTTTTCACATTTGCATGACAATTATTTTTGTAATATAAATGCTCCCAAACACGCGTGATGACGTACTGTAAACATTTGCAGCTTTCGTCATTGGCGTCTGATCACGGCTTCGTACTGACTGTAACTGCGTTTTATTGACACACATTGCAATGAGCCTCGGCCGGCTCTGACTAAATATTTATCTATTCCGTGGAAATCATACGCAGGATCTAGACTCCGGTTTCAGGGCGAGTAATGGATTCTTAGATGGAAAAATATAGCAGCCTGCATCATCCCTTACACAGACAGAGGGAAATTAAAGGCAATTTACAAACACACAGTTATATACAAAGAACGCACAATAGCTACAAACGTATCTGAAATCAGCAACGCAAGAGCCGCCTGATAACCGAAAGTATTCACAGTCGTCTTTAAGGCCAAGTCAAAAATTATTTAAAGGGGTTCTCCAGAAACTTGCAATAAACTTACTAGAATATCCTTCTGTCTTATATAAATGAAGCTTAATTATTGTGCCATGAAAAATCTGCAACTTTCAAATAAACTTTGAGTTAAATCTTCAAACTATTTGCAAGATGTCTGCTTGCTCTCAGTGAATAGGAACATTTTTGTTCTCAAGGAAACTGTCCTAACCCATTCCCGCTGAAAACAAATGGTTTGATACAATGTATCCAGTCTAGACAATTCTCAGAGTTAGTCTGGACTACATGTTATCTGCACTGATACATTGTAGCAAACTATGAGGATAGGAGAGAGATTTGTGCTGCTGTGTTTCCCATCATTGTATCCAGCCTAGACAACCCAGCTGTGAGAGGTTTTAGGTCTGTACAGATTTCAAGTCTCTAGATGTAAGCAAGGATATTTATATCCATTGACATGCAGCGGAGTTCCTGAAAATGGTGAAGAACCTTCAAGTGGATCGGTCACCTCTCCGGACAAGTCTATTTTAATAAACACTTATTCCCCATGAAATAAAAATGTTGGAATACAAAATGCTCCAGAATTGTTGTTTCATGGGGAATATAAGTATTTATTGAAATAGACGTGTCCGGAGAGGTGACCGATCCTCTAAGATTATTTTCCGGTTCCAGGAGGTAGAGCATATGTGGCATGTTCTCTATCGGTTTCGATCAGCAGCAGATAGAGAGGTCATGTAACATTTCCATACTCCCTATTAGTGAATTCTGAGATAATAGAGGGGGGTCCGCTGCTCAGGGTCCTCATCTCTTGGTCAGAGTGGAGAGCGGTTACATGGAGCGTCTCTCTCTCTCTGGAGGACCTGTCCTGTATTACACAAACACATTGATTTGAATGGACACTGTAATACTTTGTTTCCCCTTTGGTGGCGCTGCAGAGAAACTGAACACTTCCCCACAGATCAAAGCTGATCGCTGAGGGTCACAACAGGGGGACACTTTGTTATCAGCTTATGGTCAGTGTTGTCAGTTTCCAACAAGTAGGGATTATCCAAAAGGAAGAACCCCTTAAATAGGGGTTTCCCAAGCCCCTAACAATTAGCTCTTAATAACTAATGTAAAGGTAAGCGTATCAGTTTATTTTTACAACGGCAACACGATGTCATGTTATACATGGACATGTGACTTCAGCAACCAATCACTGGTTGCAATGATTGATGATGCGGCCACTACTGTGACATGTTTGTGTTAGATACGTCATTGTGCGACTTATGTGTTAAAAAAAAAAAAGAGGCCGCGGGGACCACTGTATCGGCAGCGCGGAGGAGACGGTGCAGAAGTTTAACGGGGAGTAGATTACTTGCATTTTTTTTTACCGTTTAGATTAAGAAATTCTTTCAGCTTCCTGACTTATGTCTAAGATACAAAACATCACATGTTCTCGCTCCTTTTGGTCTCCTCCAATTATTAGGGGGGAGGGGGCAGGATTGCGCCATTTCACATTCCAACTTAGCCCCGCAGAAATACTTAACTGGACTCTGGATGCCAAAAATGTGTTTCCCAGTCAGCACAGGATCTAATAATAATCTAGTGGAGCCTCCCGTACAGTTCTGCCCAAGCTGGCGATTTCTGTAGGCACAGTGCCCACACACTTCCTGATACAACGTATCATGAAAACAAAACACGATGGAGCTCAGCTCATTAATAACCATTCCATTTCTGTGTGTGAATAGATCAGGCTGGGTTCTCCTAATATTGGTCTGTGCCAAGAGAAGTGGCATGACCAGGGGATGACCACCATTTACATGTATCTTCTTATGTAAGGTGGCGGCGGTGAAGCCTCATGTTCTCATCCCATACTATATTTTCTGCATTATCAGTATATCCTACATTGTAGCATCTGCTGAGCAGTTTAGGATACATGAAAGGAGATATGCAGATGTCGGAGCACAACCGCTACAGGACTGCCCCTACCCTGTGCCAGTCACTGAACCAATGCCCCTACCCTGTGCCAGTCACTGAACCAATGCCTCTAACCTGTGCCAGTCGCTGCACCAATGCCTCTAACCTGTGCCAGTCGCTGCACCAATGCCTCTAACCTGTGCCAATTAATAGTTCAGGAAAAACGGGAATAAGTGCGGCGCTGCTACTCAATGAAAGTCGGATAATATAGGATGAAGTTTATTGAACAATCCAGTCTACGCGTTTCAATGCCGCACCGGCATCTTCCTCAGGCCATGTCATTGAATAGCAGCGCCGCACTTATTCCCGTTTTTCCTGAGCTATTAATTGTCTTCATTGCGGTGGCCAGTGGGCCTTACCGGTTGGGATTTCGGCAGCAGCACTCACCCCTACCAGTGATTTCAACGCGATTGTTCTACGGTCCTGTGGTGAGCATTCATTTGTATCTCACTGACTGTCAATTCTGGGCCTACTCACACTATGTGGCGCCGTGTTTTTTCCTTTTATGTCTCTACCTTGTGCCAGTCACTGAACCAATGCCTCTACCCTGTGCCAGTCACTGAACCAATGCCCCTACCCTGTGCCAGTCACTGAGCCAATGCCCCTACCCTGTGCCAGTCACTAAGCCAATGCCTCTACCTTGTGCCAGTCACTACACCAATGCATCTAACCTGTGCTAGTCACTAAACCAACACCTCTAACCTGTGCCACTCGCTGCACCAATGCCTCTACCCTGTGCCGGTCACTGCACTGGTTGCCCATACCCTTTAGAATTAAATTCAAACTTATTCCTCTTACTCACAAAGCTCTCCCCAGTGCTGCACCCCCTTACATCTCCTCCCTCATCTCTGTCTACCACCCTACCCGCACTCTATGTTCTGCCAACGACCTTTGATTAACATCCTCCACAATTCGAACCTCCCACTCCCGTCTCCAGGATTTCTCTCGTGCTGCACCGTCCTCTGGAATGCGCTACCCGGACAATCAGACTAATTTACAACATCCATAGTTTTAAATTTGCCCTAAAAACACATCTTTATAGACAGTCCTAGAACGTTCCCTAATCGGACTCCTTTCCCTGGCCTTCTATTACACAGATACCGGCTGGGGACGGCTCCTGCAGCTTTATCTTACTGCCCCATATGTATAGAAGATGTAGGAGCGATGCACAAAACAAGCATTATTTACGTTTTGTGTCTCCCTTATTTTCTCATAGATTGTAAGCTCTTGTGATCAGTGTCCACACTCCTCTTGTTTAAAATTTGTAAATGAGTTTTGCCACTCTGTAATGTCTGTACATGTTCCCCCAACATTGTAAAGTGCTGCGGAATATGTTGCCACTATATAGATTATTGTTACAACAAAGGGTTAGTAGAGCAAACAGCAAAAGAGGTTCAGCAGCAGGAGACATCAAGAGACATGAATTACAGAGGGTGAAATAAATCAACTCCGGCTGCAGCTACCGATAACCCAACTGCAATGTCGCTCATTGGAATAAGAGGACCGGTTACCGTTATTAAGATCCATGTTTGGTATATGAGGTGGAAGGGACATTTGCTGGTTTCACACGGTTTATGGCACCGCTGATTGACAGATCTTGAAGGAACACCCCTGGAAAAACGGACACACTTATGCCACTTGTAGGGTCTGAGGAGGCATTTTTAATCTCCCTTGTTAAATTGAACTGCCATGTGGCTATTCCTACCTCAGTATAGTAGTGCCTTTCCCTGGGGCTGACCTTATACCAGATGGTGCCCAGTAAGTTACCCCTCATCATATGCTGTACTGTCATACAGTGTACTAATGACCATATCACCCAGTGCAATGCCCAAATAGCAGAGCTTCACATATGTCAAATAACATGTCCATATAGTCACCTAAATAGCAATGCTATACAGTACCACCATACACTGCAAAAAGAAGAATATACCCCAAATAATGCCAACATACAGTGACCGAATGTCTGCTCCATACACAGCCATCTAATGCGTCCAGCTCAACACCATGAAGAACCCGCACATTCAGCCGTCTTATAGAAAGGAAATTAACCTTCACAGAAACCAGCAAAGGGAAGGAAAAAAACCATCTGTAGGTTACATGACCTTATACTTATCACAGCTGAGGATATGTTACAAATTTGTCTGTGAGTTAGGCCGGGTTTACACGAAAGGCACTTAACAGCTCCGTGTGTCATCCCCGTGATTTTCGCGCAGCCGCCATCATTATGACACTCTGTTTGTATGTTTATAGCACGTGGTGCTTTTCTGTTTTCATTCATCCTTTTCACTGCTGTTGCGCGAATCACGCTTGTCCCATGGAAGTGCTTCCGTGTAACATGCGTGGTTTTCACGCACCCATTGACATCAATGGGTGCGTGATGCGCGAACAACGCACAAATATAGGACATGTCGTGGGTTTTTCGCAGCGGACTCACGCTGCGCAAAACTCATGGACTGTCTGCACGGCCCCATAGCCTAATGTAGGTCCGTGCGACCCGCGTGAAAAGCACGCACGTTGCACGGACGTAATACACGTTCGTGTAAACAAGCCTTCAGACTGATACATTGTATAAAACTATCCAGACGGAAAAGAGATTTGTGTTGCTGACGCGTTTAACTTAGAGGATTGTCCACAATTATACCACCTCTCAGTTGTGAAAATGTAACTTCATGAAAAGGGGTATTCCCATATTAGGTATTTATGACTGATCCACAGTCCAATAACTATCAGGAGAACGAGGGGGGGGGCCTTAACTAGACCCCCATTCTCCCAATGGGCAAGGTGCCCAGGGGGACTAGCGCCTAACAGGAATTTATGGAATATCCGATCAGAACATTCTCCATCAAACAACAACAGAAACTGTAAAAAAAAGGCTCTTACTTAGACTTAGTTTTCACATTACATTCAAAAAGCAGCAAAACTGGACAATTTGCGACAAATCCGCTGCAAAATAGGTCATCTACGTATCAAAGGAGGCAAAAATATCTGTGAATCTGTTACTTTGGTGGGAAAAGGATCAGTAAAACGATTTTCTAAAAAGGGGTTCTCCTACAATCCCGACTTGTTATAAGTCGCTTCACAATAAGCTTATCACAAAGTGTCCTCCACTGGGGAAATTACACAGTGTCCTCCTGCTGTGACCGCCAGCGATCAGCTGTAATCTGTGGGGAGACCTGGCAGTAAGTGTTCAATTTTCCTACAGCGCCACCACAGGGGAAATTAAGAATTACACAGTGTCCATTCATAATGCGTTGTCGGTGTAATACAGGACAAGACAGGTCCTCCAGAGAGAGAGAGAGAAGCTAGAGACGAGGATCTTGAACAGAGGACCCCCCCTCTCAGAGTTCCCTAATAGGGTGCATGACAATAGGTTTTCTAAACTGGACAACCCCTTTAACCAATGGTCATTATCAGTACTATGGTAACCTCTGGCTGAAGGCTTCCTTTGTGGGCCAGATAATAGTAGGGCAAGAGGGGCACTTACATTGTGGGTCTACACAAACTTCATAAACCCTGACTGCCAGCCCGGTTTCCTACCTTCAGTGCAATGGTGGATTCCTTGGCAGCTCTAAAAGCCTCATCTCAGGTGTAGGAACACAGCAAGCCCCATGTCTCCTCCGCTCAACACTCATAGCCCATTGGATGGAAATTTGGGCAGCATGGTGGCAACGTTCCCCTGGTGACAGATAAAGAGACATAGGCTGCAGCCCCCTGCTGTAAACTGGAGTGTAGGGACAGGGAATTATGATGTGACACATTGGTCCCGGCAGTTATACATGAGAACTTCCCATGCGTGAAGCAGGAGACAGAAGCATCTCAGGTGGAGGCTCATTACTGCTACAGAGGTGGAATTCCAGTGTTCTAGATTAATGATCAAAGAGCAAAGTCTGGGGAGAAGAGCTTGAGGTCTGGAAGAGGCAGATTACATATCGAGAGCTATCCCAGGAGGCCACAGCATTCCTAACCGATGATGGTCACATATTATTCATCTCATTTTTTATATGTTCCACTACAATTCCATGCACTGCTCTGCAAATCCTAAATGTCTTGGTTCACGAACATAATGCCAGATCTACAGTGCAGACTGACACACAGGCAGAGAAGAAGGAGAAGGTCAAGGAGTTGGCATTGGGCTTAAACGCTGCTTAACAATGAGGATTTATATGCCATTCAGGGTCTATGGCAAGCTGAGTAACAACTCCTATGTGTACTGTGATTGCCATCATGACTGGTTGTCACCCAGCATCTGCTACCCATGTGGGAGACCAAAAGAACTTGAAGGCTACAGTATGTCCACTTTCACACCCACACTTATTTTTATTGTCCCAATGTGTAGTTGAATCCTGCAGTTGTACTTCCTTCCATCAGTCCCCTACTTTATGCTTATGTATATTCAGTAGAATAACAAGAAGTAGAGGACAGATGTAAGTTTGACTGCAGGATCAGACTACACAGGGTTTGATTGTTGTCTGTTACCATGGAGACATAGCACAAACAAAACTATAGGACATATTTTAATCATGAGCTACTGCAAAGTTTCATTACTTTTAATTTTAGATGCATTGGGACAATAAAAAAAAAATGATTATTGCTTGTGAAGGATGGACATGGCATTCACAATTATGCTAGTTGTTATTGGAAAAAAGAAGCAAACTTGTGGTCATACATCCCATTAACAGTTTGACTCCTATGTTGCAGGAGGACACACTTACTTCTGACTAAATGTGAGGACTGTACAGAACAAGAGTAACGAGGACACCTCCCCGAATGCAAAGCAACCTCAGTGCAGACATTGAACATGAAGCCAGCAGAATTGTGAATGCAGCTCTGGAATACAGTACAGGATGTAACCCAGGATCAGTAAAAGATAAATAATGTATTTACAAAGTGACTGCACTGTTTATGTAGATTATAAAGTTAAATTGTTTTCTAAGGTCAACATAGGCTTAAACGTGGATATTTGGCGCAACGCGAGTTAAGGGGGTCTTACAAAGGACGATTATCGGGCAGACGAGCGTTGCCGATAATTGCCCGGTGTAAAAAGGGGAACGATCAGCAGAGGAACAAGCAAACGCCGGATCATCTGCTGGTCGTATAGTTTTAAAAAAGTTAAATATTCTGGTTGTTGGCAGCAAATCTTGGTGTGACAGGAGCAAATGAGCGCCGTTCAACAATGTCTCGTTGATCGGCGCTCGCTGCACCGGCCGGTGTTAAAGGGCCTTTAGTGTTAATGTGTTCATCAGCCAAAACAATTTCTGGGTGAGACTTTTCCTGCTTGACCAGCTTAGGGCATAGATGACTCAACTAGATTGTCTGATCTGACAACTGGGTGAGAACTGGGCCATGTATGGGGAGATCATGAGCTTCTGATGGATTATCGAGACGCCATGACCCCGATCCAACTGGTTTCTCTCGGAGAAAGAAAGGATTGGTTCCTGCCCCTCGTAGCCCATTTCAAGACTAGTACAAATCTCACCGCTCAGACATCTGCCGGTTTTCTGAACCCTAAGATAACGTGTGTTCATTCAGGAGAGGGGAACCCCATAGTGAAATCTAAATGCCCCTCTTGCTCCTGGGTTATGCCATTATTCCCATTCACCCCCACATTGGCAATATTGACAATCCTGGGGCAAAGGCAGATCGGGCCCAGCTACAATCTGCACCTCCTCCGACATTTAGTCCAAAATCAGCATTTAAAAAAGGTAAAGTTCAGCTCTAGGCCGAACCCAACGACATAGCAGGTACAACGCGGACAATACAGATTGTGATGTCACACACACATATATATATATATATATATATATATATATATATATATATAACCCCAGTTTTGGTGCCAAGATCTCTTCGCTCCAGCCTGTCCTTGGCACACAGGGCTGTAGATAAAGGGGGCGCAGAGGTAGCACCTGGGTACTGGGGTCAGGACTCTGCCACATAAGGAGGGGGGGGGGGGCTTTTAAAAAAATGTTCATTTCAGAAGTCTCAAGTTACACTTCTGCCTGGTGCCCAGGACTTGTTACTCCAGCTTCTTACTGGCATCCAGTGCTTTAGGCTGATCATATACATTTAATATTACCTGTGTGATCAATGCACTAGGGTGAAAGTAAAGCAGCTAACACTTGACAGCTGCTCCATTCTCAATAATCAGCAATAGCCTCTCAATAACCAGGATCAGGTCTTGATACTACTAATCCTCGGAGAGCTCGTGCAGCAGCACATGTGGTGTGTATAACATACCCATATACAGAAGAAAAATGCATTTATTTTAGATCACAGAACAATACTGAAAACAAACCTCGCTGCACTTCCCATCAGTATTATGAATCTCGCAGTCAGTTCTCAATGACAGCACATTAATTATAATACCAGGAGGAGTAGATTGCAATACTCAATGCACAGTTTACCAGTCATAACAACTCCTGGGACACAGGATGAGCCAGGTATGCAATTTAATATCTGCCCAGTGCATGCCCTTCAAGGCAGCGTCCGCTTTGTCAGCATGTAACACTGGTGTATACTGCATGCTGCTCTTTGTGTATATACAGCTGGTTACACATCACACCTAACAACTAGAGGCGGCCTGGGAACTCTGTGGGTGACAGCAACAACATAGAACACAGCGATTACACACACGTTACTGTATAGAGGAAAATTACACTAGCATATAGGGGGGGGGGGGTGGGCCTGAATGTATTATTTGGGGGTCCCAGATTTCTTATTTTGCAGTAAATTGGAGGAAATATATAACATATGTAATAAGATAAATATATGACAACTCCCCTAGCACCCCCTCATTTACTGCACATGAGGTATCCAGGACCCCGACACCTATCACTATACAAGAAACATCAAGCCCCTCTATAATATACAATATGACAATCATTTTCCACCATTCACCACATGTACATCAGCTCTACCATAAACTGCCTGTGAGACCACCACTCCCTTTTTCTGCTTTGCCATGGATGGAAGAGACCCTGTGTAAAGAAACCTCGAGCCCTGGTCCACAGAAGAGAAGCAGGCCTGGTCCAGAACTATACCCAGCACCAGTGCCATACTGAACCCATCCCTGCTCTTACAGACACCTCAAACCCTCATGTCTGGAGCAAATCCTAGCAATGCATGAAAACCAAGGAAGAGAAAGAGATAATGTGCTAGAGGCGGTGGGGGAGAGGAATCCTCCAACAAGCAGAGATGTCCCACCCCATCCCTTTGTCACACTGCACAGCTCAATAGCCAGAGACATGCTGGAATCTATAATGTGATCTGTAGCCCCCTCCTTAAATAAAGCATGCCCATAACCACACTGCATGTGATCTTTTACCACCCCCTCTATAATCAGAGAATGCTCCCCATCACCCCATGCTGGAACATTGTATGTGATCTATACAGCCCTTCATAGATAGACGAAACCCCCCCATGCTGTACACTGATGATCTCCAGCCCCCTCATTTACAGATCATACCCCCATGCAGTACACTGCTGACCCCCCTTCCCCCCCTCCCTTATAGACAGATCATACCCCCCATGCTTTACACTGCTGACCCCCTCCTACCCTCATAGACAGATCATACCCCCCCCCATGCTGTACACCGCTGTGCAACGCACCCCTCCCTCCCTTCTGACCTTTACTCGGGATCCAGTAGCTCTCCTGCAGTGATCGACAGGATCTCTTATGATTGTCTCTGGGTATCAGACACAGCACACACACCCAGCGCCGCTGGGACTTGATACAATGTATCTCTCTGCCCTGTTACAATGTATCATCTGATGTGTGAGGACACAATGTATCACATCCCCTCCTCACCTGCTGTCCCTGCTCCGCATCCAGGAGAGAATGATCTCTCAGCTCCTGCGCTGGGGCCCCCGCCCGCAGTCCACCCAGGGCCACTAATCTATGACAAGGGACATCCTGCTCATTAGTCCGATCCTCAGCTCCGGGCAATCTCGGCTTCTTTAATTTCGCCCCCTCTGACGTCACGATTTGGCTAACGACACTCCGTCTATTGGTCTGCCCTGTTCACCAAACCCGCCCCTTATCCAAATCCTGCATCTTGATTGGCTGAGTTTTGTGCCAGTCGCCCAACCCCGTTAGACTTCTGGGTCCTAAAACCGTAGGTGTTCGTTGGTTCCTTCCAGTCAAAGTCTAGTTCAGAAATGATAAGCAGAATGTTATCTGTGCTGTGACGAGCCGGGAGGAGGAGGGACTGGAATAACACACAGGCCTGGCTGCAGTCACCTGTCCTAGGTCGAAGAGCTGACAATCTACAGCAGACTTCCTATAGAGTGTATTGAATATGTGTGACTTGGTATTGGCATGGTATGGTATTTATAGTATTTTATGTTATTATTTATTTTCTTTTACAATAATTTGTGTTATGATATTATATACTCTGTTATATATTAGATCAACAAGACAGGGTGGCATCATGATCTGTTCTAGGTTAAGGAGCTGACAATCTACTGCAGACTTCCTATAGATTGTACTGAATGTGTGTGGCTTGGTGTTGGCTGAGGTTTATTATGTTATGATTTGGTATTTATGGTATTTTATGTGATGTTATAATATTTCATGTTATTATTTATATGATGTGACAATATTTTGTGTTATTCTGTATTCTGTTATATGTTAAATAAACAAGACTGGGGAGACTTTAATAACAGACAGGGCGGCAGCATGATCTGTACTAGGTTAAAGAGCTGACAATCTACTGCAGACTTCTATAAACTGTACTGATTTCTTGTATGTGACTTGTTGTATATAATATTACCAGGGTGGCTATAATGTAACTCAGGAGGTGAATGCCCAGGACTCAGTGAGAAATTATTGGTAGATTGGTAGGGGGTTCTCCCTGTCTGATCTCTGACTGAATACATTGGCACAAGAAGAGATAGCTGTATATCTGCTCAACACGGGATCATGGAGGGGACGGGATCTCTAGTGTTTTAGGGGAACTGTGGCTTGGACATTTGTATGGGCACTGTTATGTGTTTATTTTATGGTTACTTCTATGTGGCTGGCTCAGTTTTGTTACAGTGATATGGACAGTTGTGCATGGCTATTATGTGGGCACTTCATTGTGGAATATCTATAAGGTGGCACGATTGTATATCTGCTATATAGCCCTTCTGTAAGGACAATCTGCTGTGGCCACTGCTATTTAACATAATTAAGGGGCATTATTAGCATAAGTAGATCTGGGCACTCAAGAGAATACCAACCACGGTCATCTGTGAAGGAATAGCCAGAATTTCTGCGGCACACACTTCCATGAATTAGGCTTCTTTACAGCAGCTAGTCCTTCTTGTGGCCGGCCACCCTCCCCTCATATACTAGATTATACACAGGTCAACTGCCTGGATTGAAATGTCTCGCTAAAAATATTCAATATGTCAATTTGCATCTCAGGTGGCACCTTGTTGGGGTAATTTGCGCAGGCTATACTGAGAATCCGCACAGCACGCCAGCCTGAAAACATCCCCGTAATTTCAGCCGTAACGGCATGTGCAGGCGCTTGAACGCCGCGTCAATTACGGACGGAATTGGCGCTGCTATTCATTGGAGTCAATGAATAACGGCTCCAATTACGCCCAAAGAAGTGACAGGTCACTTCTTTGACGCGGGCGTCTATTTACGCGCCGTCATTTGACAGCGGCGCGTAAATTACGCCTCGTGTGAACAGACAAACGTCTGCCCATTGCTTTCAATGGGCAGATGTTTGTCAGCGCTATTGAGGTGCTATTTTCGGACGTAATTCGGGGCTAAAACGCCCGAATTACGTCCGTAAATAGGCCGTGTGAACATACCCTAATCCTCAAGCAATGTCCCCAAGCTGCTAATGTCCAGTGACCGGAGACGTTATAAGCAGTCATCCTCACCACCTCTATCATGACATGAGTGCAGACATAGTCACCTTCCATAGAGTATGACAGTGACGTAATGAATATGAAGAGAATGCAGTGCAGATGCTATATTCAGCCCAGTCAACCATGATGGAATAATATTCCATGGAGGAATGAAGGAAAGCTCAACCCATGAGTTCTACAATCTCTACAATCTTTATCTTGGCTAAGATTCCTTTCCATTAAGATCATGTCTTTATTTTTGTAGCAGTTGGTTGTAAGTGTCACCATATATATGAGTAATGGTGGACAATGACTTTAAGGTACTTTCCACTTTGGACAGCTCCTGTAGTGTGAGCAGGTACCCTGGAGTACAGTGATCATGGGGGGTTAATGGCATCGTGGGGCAATAGCTCAGCAATTTATCGTTACACAGCACCTACTAAGGGGCCAGCTAAGACGACAAGAATCACTATCTATATCCATATGAAGAAAAAGTGCTAGACCAAATTGATACAAAACATATAAAGTTTTATTTGTTCTTATCAAAATAATTAAAAAAGAACTTATCAGTGCAATCTAGCCATTAAAATACATGGGTGACTATCATGTTATCAAGCAGGACCATGGCAAAAGTGTTTCAAGTCATGATATAGTAATCTGCGATACATGCACAACCACTATGCCAAGTTACATATTACAAATACATTTCCATTTGACCAGCAAAAAGAGAAAAATATTGAAATATTAAACAGAATTCCCCAGAGACAAAGTAGAAGGCGTGTGCCGACAACATAACATGAGGTACGGCTGCCACACCCGATGTGCATTTCGGCAATGGCTTCATCAGGAATTAGTTCCAGCACAAAACAGCCAGGTCCACTACACAAGTCCACCATATAAGAGCTAGATCCACCCATGAATGATGGTCCACTAAAAAAGTACCAGCTCCATCATGGAAGAGCCAGGTCCACCACTGAAGAACCAGGTCCACCACTGAAGAACCAGCTCCACCATGAAACAGCCAGGTCCACAACAGAAGAACTAGTATGACCATGGAAGAGCTTAGTTCACCACAGCAGAACCAGCTCTACTATGGAAGAGCCATGCCCATCACTGAAGAACCAGTTCCACCATGGAAAAGCCAAGTCCACCACCGAAGAGCCATGTCCACCACTGAAGAACCAGCTCCACCATGGAAAAGCCAGATCCACCGCTGAAGAGCCAGGTCCACCACTGAAGAGCCAGGTCCACTACAGAAGAACTAGCACCACCATGGAATCGCTAGATCCACCACAGCAGAACCAGCTCCTCCACGGAAGAGCAAGGACCACCGCTGCAGAACTAGCTCCACCATGGAAATGCCAGGTCCACCACAGAAGAACCAGCTCCACCCTGAAAGAGTCAACTCAACCAGTATGTGAAGCAGTGTTTGGTTAATCAAGTGATTCTTGGTCAGGCCCTCTACTCTTTATGCCGTGGGATATAGGAAGGCTTTATCGTAGAAGGATCTTTTTACCTTTCTCTAAAAGAAGATTCCATAAGTATACGCATGGACCACCCGAGCGGGCACATTTATATCTAAGCAGCTCGGGGGAAATCAGACAAGTATGGGCACTACTTAACATAGGGAAAACAATAGTGATCAAGAAAAAACTTCCCAGGCAGACGAATGTTATTTCCCCCCAACATGACCTCTATTTTGATATTAATATGTGGGCCCATCCTGCTCTTAAATCCTTTAATCTGGCATTTGGTAATCCAGAAATTCTGATAATCCGGTATGATAAGATCCTGGTTTCCCTGAAGATCGTCTACTACAAGTAAATTTGATATACTATGACCAATAATATCTGATAATCCAGCAACTATCAGATTCCTTTAACACCGGGTTACAGGAGTTTTACTGCTGTAATTTTCAAACTGTTAAATTATTTTTCTGAAAATATTCTTCACTCAATTATTATTAATTAATTACCAGAAATAAATTTCCCATAAACCTTCGGTAGACGAGGCTGCAGTCACCATGAAGTAAAGCGCAGACATGATGGATGTGATTGATCCCTGAGAAGAGGACGGGGGAGTTTTTCACGTCCACTCTGACATTTCAGGCCTTTGTAAATATTCCGCACCAGAAACCAGTTTGACACATTCTTCAACTGTTTGTACATTTTGAAGTCACGTTTCTGTGTCGGACACAGTCAATAGTTTAAATTTTTTTCAGGTTGAAAACAGTGAATCAAATGTACGTATGAATCAGCCTTCAGCCTCCCACAACCTGCCGCCTGGTGTATTGTATATAATGTCACACATAATAATAGGGGAACTGATGAAAAAGGGACTTTATTCCTACACTCAGAATATTATACAACACTGTGGAATAATGAGATGAGGAAAAGTATGGTGCCACCTAGTGGCCAACATAGCATAAAAATATAGGAGAATGCTAGGGAGTAATTACCTCAAATTAATAATTTCTTTATGAAAGGGTTATTCCCATCACTAGGAAATGCAATTGTGTTCTGATCAGCTGAGCCCCCCCCCCCCCCCCCCCACCGAATGAAGCAGCCTTACTGGCAGTCAGAGCGCAGCGATCAGAAAGTGATGGCATTTTCTAGCAATATTCACTTTCTTTGATGGTAATAACCCTTAAAATAAATAAATATACTGAAAGACATTTCTGAAATATTGTACAATACTGTAAGATAATTATATTGGGAAAAATCCAATATCACTGCTTTAGAACAGTACATAATATACTGACACCTAGTGGCCAATATATCATCCATAATAGTAGACTGCTGGGGGGCAGTGGAGACTGCGAGAGAATAATGACCTAAAATAATGTTTTATTTAATTTATCAATGTGTAAGATCCCTCATCCCCTGAAAGACAAAGACCTCATGCACGCGACCGTAGGGGTTTTGCGGTCCGCAAAACCACTGATTCGTTGTGGCCTATTTCCGTTGCGCATCCGTGTGTCATCAGGATTCACGGATCGGATCCGCAACAAAAAAAAAAATCATTTCACCAGTTTCTAAATCCGCAAATCTGGACTGTAAAATGACTTGAATGAAACCAATGAGAAGAAATCAGCAAAAAAAGCCATAACGCGTGAGTATTTCAATTATGCAAAAATGCTTTATTACAAAAATTAGGCTGGAAAATCGCCAACAATATAAAAGACAAACATATACAAGACAAAGGTAAAAAAGTGACCCAAAGAGGTAGCTTTAATATCACACACAAATACATGTATCTGGGGATAAATGCAATGTAAAGTAAGAAAAAGCGTATAATGTCCTGCACAATCTACACAGGACGTATATGGCATAAATAGCCACAAGTGACACAAAAATGCATAAAGAAATTTACTACAAAAACCAGGATACTGACCCATAGGTACGTGTTTGTAAACAGCATTGCCTCACCCTCCGACGCGCGTTTCGCGTTAGCTTCTTCCGGGAGTGGTAATAGAGGTAATACAAAGTGGATCTTAACCCCTTCCCGACATTTGACGTGTCCATACGTCATAGCTGGGTAGGGGAAGAAGGGAACGGGCTCACGGTGTGACCCCGTTCCATACGATACGGGTGTCGGCTGTATGTTACAGCCGACACTTCACAGTAACGAGCGGGATCGCACTCATGCGCGATCCCGCTCGTTTAACCCATTAAATGCCGCAGTCAATAGCGACCCTGGCATTTAATTTGTTAGAAAGAAAGGGGCGACTCCCTCTACAAGCTCATCGCGGGCCCCACATTTCAATCGCGGGATGGCTATGGTTACTATGGCTGCCTGGGGGCCTAGTGAAGACCCCCAGGTCCGCCATCTTTGTGCTCCTATTAAGCTCTGTCAGGAAGACGATATACTGCAATACATTAGTATTGCAGTATATCGTGCAAGCGATCCAACGATCACAGGTTGAAGTCCCCTAGGGGGACTAATAAAAAAAGTTGAAATTAGTAAAATAAAGTTCAAAAAACCCTACTTTTCCCATTTCCCCCCTAGAGCATAGTAAAAAAAAATACAAAATAAACATAATTGGTATCGCCGCGTCCGTAAAAGTCTGAACTATTACAATATATCATTATTTAACCCGCACGGTAAACGCTGTAAAAAAAAAAAATGATCCATACCAGAATCGCTATTTTTTGATCACCTCATCTCCCACAAAAAATGGAATAATAAGTGATCAAAACGTTGCATGTACCCCAACATGGTATTATTAAAAACTACAGCTTATCCCGCAAACAATAAGCCCTCAGACCACCTTATCGAGGGAAAAATAAAAAACTTACGGCTATCAGAATTTGGCGACACAAAATAAATTACATTTTTTACACTTAGTTTTTTTAATTGTAAAAGTAGTAAAATATAAAAAAAGATATATATTTGGTATCGCCGTAATCGTATTGACCCGCAGAATAAAGTTCACATGTTGTTTTAATTGCACAGTGAATTCCGTAAAAACGAAGCGCAAAAAACAATGGAGGAATCGCTGTTTTTTTCATTTTCTACCTCACAAATATATTTTTTCCCGTTTCCTAGTACATTATATGGCACAATAAATGGTGCTACGAAAAACTACAACTCGTCCCGCAAAAATCAAGCCCTGATAGGACTATATCGGCGGAAAAATAAAAAAGTTATGGCTTTTGGAAAGTGGGGAGGAAAAATCGAAAATTAAAATCTGAAAATTATTTACGACGGGAAGGGGTTAAATGGAAGGCTAGGCCAATCACTAATAAGAAAAAGAGCGCCATATTTATCGGGCGCATGAATGACGCTGCGTTCACATACCTTCATGTCCATCCACCCCGACAGTGAAGTGCGCTGGTTAGCGCAGTTCATGACGCGGTCCGATGTGCGGCGGCAATGGAGGCAGGTGACGCAGGCGCGATCCATGCGCACAGCGCCCCAAACGACCATATTGGAAATGAGCAATTTGAGAAAAAGCCATATACAGCGCATGCGTAATCAATCCTTAGCGCAGGTATAAAGAGCAAAATACATATGGAAATATACAGGTAAATATACAAATGCCATAAAAGATTTTTATCAAGAAAATCCTCGATAGAAGAATATATACATGGTGAGTATATGGTGAGTATATGGTAAGTATATGGTAAGTATATGGTGAGTATATGGTGAGTATATGGTAAGTATATGGTGAGTATATGGTGAGTATATGGTGAGTATATGGTAAGTATATGGTAAGTATATGGTGAGTATATGGTGAGTATATGGTAAGTATATGGTAAGTATATGGTGAGTATATGGTGAGTATATGGTGAGTATATGGTAAGTATATGGTAAGTATATGGTGAGTATATGGTGAGTATATGGTAAGTATATGGTGAGTATATGGTGAGTATATGGTGAGTATATGGTGAGTATATGGTGAGTATATGGTAAGTATATGGTGAGTATATGGTAAGTATATGGTGAGTATATGGTGATTATATGGTGAGTATATGGTGATTATATGGTGAGTATATGGTAAGTATATGGTGAGTATATGGTAAGTATATGGTGAGTATATGGTAAGTATATGGTAAGTATATGGTGAGTATATGGTGATTATATGGTGAGTATATGGTAAGTATATGGTGAGTATATGGTAAGTATATGGTGAGTATATGGTGATTATATGGTGAGTATATGGTAAGTATATGGTGAGTATATGGTAAGTATATGGTAAGTATATGGTGAGTATATGGTGATTATATGGTGAGTATATGGTGATTATATGGTGAGTATATGGTAAGTATATGGTGAGTATATGGTGAGTATATGGTAAGTATATGGTGATTATATGGTAAGTATATGGTGAGTATATGGTAAGTATATGGTAAGTATATGGTAAGTATATGGTAATTAGTCCACCACAAGGGGATATATTATAAAAAAAATAATGCTAGTCAACAGTCATATCTTTACAAGGATATCGGTTGTAAAATGACTTGTCCTGAGTTTTGAGGTCCGGATTTGCGGCCCCAGCAGGGATCCGTGAAAACCACAGTCGTGTGAATGGGACCACAGAAATGTTTGGGGCCGCAATTTATCCGCAAAAATGTGGATAAATTGCTGACACAAAGCATGATCGTGTGCATGAGGCCCAAGAGGAAGCTGGAACCAGTGGTGAAAAATGCAAAAAATAAATGTTTCATTTGAAATATAAAACTATTTTTCCATTTTTAGGATTAGTGTGTGTTGCAGCCACAAGGGGGCGCATTGTACTCAGATTACTGTACATTGTATTATGAGCATTACATTGGACAAGTCACATGCACTGTACGGGGTGAAGAGTAAAGAGGGCCCCAAAGCATCTTGATAATGGGGCCCCTTCTTTTTTCACCACCACATATCTCATACCCAGTATTCACAGGAAAGAAGAACCACATGAATTTCTGTTTTATTCTTCCCCCTGGTTTGCTCCACCTCTCTCCACGGGCCCCATCGCAGCCGCATGGGTTGTCAGGCCCTTTATGCTAGCAATCGGTGGGGGTGCCAGACCCCCAATGATCCTATTTTCGGACATATTTTGAAGCATTTGAAGCTTCTGGTTGTAAGAAATAAATGTTTACCTTCACTGACAGCAAGCAGAGATCTTAGAGAGGATTTCAAACATGATAATGGCCCACATTTAGTAATGCTGTCTAAAAGTTAGACCAGGCAGTCACAAAATGCGCCAAATGTATCATGGTGGTGCACGCTGCATAATAAAATGTTTTCATGACCTGTTTAACACTTTCCTCTACATTATGCCACTTTCAATTTGGCACCAGAATTTGGTGCCAGTTATTTGGCACATTTTTGCCACACATTGGCACATTATAAGCCATTCTCCCTTTTGTCAGGCCACACCCCTTTTCGTTTAAGCCACACCCCTTTTCAGAACACTTTTAAACAGTGTCTAGTGAGGCGCAAAGATCAAAATTGTGCCAAACTGCACCAATTTGTGCCAAAATGTACACAAAATTTGGCGCATTTTCGACACGTTCTAGACCCAGAAGTAAATCAGCCCCAATATTTATTAGAAATTTACTTATAAAACTGGAAATCCCCTTTAAGGTTAAACTGACGGCGTGCTTCAGGACAGAGTAACGCGGTGACATGAGGTTGTGCATGAATCACGTCAGTTGTTCCCTATAGGAATGAAAGTCGCCAAGATTTTACCGTAATTTGGCGTGATTTCATGCTGCCATGTTGCGCTTGCCTTAAGCAAATGTCATACAGGGTTACAGGCGACATTTGTGGGGTTTATGTTGTGTCTTTTTTCCTTAATTGACCTATGGCTTAAAAATCGTGTGTAAAAACCGCCATCATGGCAGCGCCACCTGTGCCGTGATTTTCCCATAAAAACAATTCTAGGCTTCTTCCTTCCGTATCGTTCAATCTCGTCTTATCCTGACGTCACATTTCCATCTATTACCAGAGAAAGGGATTTTTGCGATTCGCTTTGTGGATTTAATTTATTGAAATTCCTCGGCGCAGTTAATTAAATCTTCGCTACGACTGACGTCCGGCCGCCATGTGGAAGGAATCAAGACTGAAAAATGAGACGAAAGGTTCAACGCGGAAAATCTTATCGAAAAAGAAACCAAATTGAAACTTCAGTTCCAGTGTCTTGTGATTTATTTAAAAGAGATTGGGAGCGTCTGCGGCGATTATTACATGGCCGTGCGGTCACTCACGGACAGGGAAGGTTAAAGAAGATATAAGGTCATCATGTCCGGCCGTCATTACACATTCCTGAAGAAATCACTTATAGGACTAAGTAACATTACAACGTTGTATCGTCATCGCGTGTACATATATATCTATGGGGTTAAACGTCCTCATATATATATATATATATATATATATATATATACTGTCATACGTCTTCTTCTATATACATATATATATATATATATATACACACTGTTATATGCCCCTTCTATCTCTCTGTCTCATATTCTCTCCCCCCCCCCAGACTTAAAGAGGCTCTGTCACCAGATTTTGCAGCCCCTATCTGCTATTGCAGCAGATCGGCGCTGCAATGTAGATTACAGTAACGTTTTTATTTTTAAAAAACGAGCATTTTTGGCCAAGTTATGACCATTTTTGTATTTATGCAAATGAGGCTTGCAAAAGTCCAAGTGGGTGTGTTTAAAGTAAAAGTCCAACTGGGCGTGTATTATGTGCGTACATCGGGGCGTGTTTACTACTTTCACTAGCTGGGCGTTCTGATGAGAAGTATCATCCACTTCTCTTCACAACGCCCAGCTTCTGGCAGTGCAGCACTGTGACGTCACTCACAGGTCCTGCATCGTGACGGCCACATCGGCACCAGAGGCTACAGTCAGGGGCGTAGCTAAAGGCTCATGGGCCCGGGTGCAAGAATTCAGCTTGGGCCCCCATACCCCTCCCCAGCACCACCATCATCATCAGACCCCTGCGCGCTCCTATGCCCAGACGCCGTGCCCAACAGCCCCCATAGTATAATGCCCCCACACAGTATAATGCCCCCCCATAACAGCCCCATACCGTATAATGCTCCCCATATCAGCCCCCCATACAGTATAATGCCCCCCCCCCACAATATCAGCCCCCCCATACAGTATAATGCCCCCATATGTGCATAATTACTTACCTATCCCCGTTCCCACGTCGAGTGGAGGATCCTTCGCCTCCTCCGGTGTGTACTATGAGTGACTCAGCGCAGGCAGGCGCGATGATGTCGCTACATCCCGCCTGCCTGCGTCGAGCCGCTCAGGGCACAGGGAATGCTGGATCAAGGAGATGTCAGCTCCTTGCTGCAGCATTGATTGGAACCGGGACCTCGGTGAGTGACTCACGAACCCCCAGGGGGACGCGACCCACAGTGTAGGGATGTCCCGATACCAAAATTTGGACTTCGATACCGATACTTCGTTTACTTTGCCAACAGTAATAAAAAAAAAAAAAGTTATTTCGTTTTCTAATGTGAGGCGCGAGGTGTGATGATGAATTTTGAATGTGCCTGACATTAATAGTAATTAGCCCCATCATGTTTCTCAGTCATATTGGGTTAATGTGTGAGGTACATGATGGGGTTAATTACTATTAATGTGAGGCACATGGAGGTTAAATTCATCATCGCACCTCGCGTCACACAATTAGGCCCCATGCACACGACCGTAGATAACCTCCGTTTTTGCGGACCGCAATTGCGGTCTGCAAAAATGGACCCATTCACTTTCATTGAGCGCGGACACATTTCCGTAGCGCTACGGATGGGTGACCGTGCCGTAGAAATGTTCCGAAAATTATGGAACATGTCCGTCCATTTGCATTTTGCGGGCCGTGCTCCCATACTTTGTATGGGAGCATGGCCCGAAAATGCGGGTGGCAGTCGGCGGCCGGCCGTGCCCGCAATCGCAGGCCGTGATTGCGGGCACGGTCGTGTGAATGGGGCCTAAGTGATAGAAAGCAATTTTTATTTTATTTTTTTACAGAGTACACATCATAAATGATGCAAAAAAATAGTTGTGCAGGTTATTACGGCCGCGCCAATACCGATTATGTGTATGTTTTATGTATTGAGACTTATTTTAATGTTTATTGTAAAAAAGGTGAATGTGTATTTTTTTTATTTAACATTACTTTGTTTTTACTTTATTCTTAAACTTCAATGTCCTGGCCTATAGCTATAAGTCAGTACATTAGCCTGTGTATGTACACAGGCAGTTGTTAGGACATACCTCAGTATGCCCTAACAACATGAAATATGGTAAGATAGCCCTGGCGTCCGTCAATAGACCCTGGGCTGTCTGCCCATATATGGTATGTCCCTCAATCGCGTCACAGGAATTCCCCGTGACGCGATCCAGGGGCATCCCCCTTCTCATTTTCCCCTGAATGCTGCAGTCAGCTTTGATCGCAGCATTCAGGGGAATAGCGGTGGAGATGAGCGGTTTCTCTGATCTCCGCCGTTATAGAGCGGGGCTGCGGCTGTGTGATACAGCCATTGCTCCGCTCCTGACAACAAGTGCACGCGCGGTCAGCATGAGGTGATGCGGCCGGCGCTGCACTAATGAGCGGCGGTGCAGGCACTGAAGACAGAACATGGGGGTGTTTTGTAGCGTGCCCGCCCGCCATGTTCTGTCTTCAGTGCCGCAGATCATTAGTGCAGCGCCGGCCGCATCGAATCATCCTGACGGCGCGCACATGTCAGGACTCAGGAGCGGGGCAGTGACTGTATTACACAGCCGCAGCCCCGCTCTCATAGTCATGTGTACTATACTGTATTGTGCAGTTTGCGGAGGAGGGAGGGGGCTGTGATTTAACGCCCCCCCCCCTCTCCACCGCAAACAACACAATACATTACAAGGCATCACAACACAATACATTACATTACAATACATAACATTACATAACATTACACTGCAGCTTACCTGGAGTCCCCCGCACCGACTCTTCTGCTCCGTCTGGAAGCCGTGTCACATGACAACACGGTCACATGGTACACCATGTGACCGTAGCCAGGAAGTGCCGGCTTCACGGCACAGAAGATTGTTAGGAAACATGCTGTATGGCAACGGGGGCCCGTGGGCCCCCCAGGCTTAGGGGCCCGGTCGCAATTGCGACCGCTGCGACCCCTATAGCTACGCCACTGGCTACAGTTGATTCTGCAGCAGCATCGGCGTTTGCAGGTAAGTCGATGTAGCTACTTACCTGCAAACGCTGATGCTGCTGCAGAATCAACTGTAGCCTCTGGTGCCGACACGATGCAGGACCTGTGAGTGACGTCACAGATCTGCACTGCCAGAAGCTGGGCGTTGTGAAGAGAAGTGGATGATACTTCTCATCAGAACGCCCAGCTAGTAAAAGTAGTAAACACGCCCCGATGTACGCACATAATACACGCCCAGTTGTACTTTTACTTTTCAACACGCCCAGTTGGACTTTAGCAAGCCTCATTTGCATAAATACGAAAATGGTCATAACTTGGCCAAAAATGCTCGTTTTTTTAAAATAAACACGTTACTGTAATCTACATTGCAGCGCCGATCACATGCAATAGCAGATAGGGGCTGCAAAATCTGGTGACAGAGCCTCTTTCAATGAAAGGGGGTGCAAGCCCCAGGGAACTGACCACTGTCCCTCTATACAAAAAGCAGTAAATAGGCAGCACTCACAAAGACTTAGGATATGTTCACACGGCCTATTTTCAGACGTAATTCGGGCGATTTACGCCTCGAATTACGCCTGAAAAGATGGCTCCATTACATCTACATACACCTGCCCACTGCTTTCAATGGGATTTACGATGTTCTGTTCAGACGAGGTGTCATTTTACGCGTCGCTGTCAAAAGACGGAGCGTAAAAAGACGCCCACTTGTTGGGACATTTTTGGAGCCGTTTTTCATTGACTCCATTGAAAAACAGCTCCAATAACGACCGTAAAATACACCGTGAAAAACGCGAGTAGTTACAAAAACGTCTGAAAATCAGGAGCTGTTTTCAGGTGAAAACAGCTCTGTAATTTCAGACGTATTTTGCTACTGCGTGTGAACATAGCCTTATAGTGAAAAACGAGGGGGCTTTATTGACCCCCAAAAGTGCAATGTTTCAGCTCATTCAACCTGAGCCTTCCTCCAGCAGAGGGAGCATGAAGTGCTGGGAAATGTCCTGCTAGACGCTGCGCTGACTCTGGACTTGATATAACACAGTGACCGGCACCAGCAGATGACACGGCCCCCAAACCATCACTGACTACGGAAACTTCACACTGGACCGCAGGACACTTGGATTGACGCCTCTCCACTCTTCCTCCAGACTCTGGACTGAGATTTCCCAATGAAATGCAAACTTTACTTTCATCTGAAAACAGGACTGTGGACACTGAGCAGCAGTGTTGGTCCACTGTGTTATATCAGGTCCTGAGTCAGCGCAGCGTCTGGCAGGACATTTCCCAGCACTTCATGCTTCCCTCTGCTGACAGCTTTATGGAGACGTTGATTTGATTTTCCAGCAGGACTTGGCACCTGCCCACACTGCCAAAAGTACCAACACCTGGTGTACTAACCACAGAATCACTGTGCTTGATTGGCCAGCAAACTCGCACGACCTAAACCCCATAGAGAATCTACAGGGTAATGTCAAAAGGAAGATGAGACCCCAGACCCAACAATGCAGACGAGCTGAAGGACGCTATCAAAGCAATCTGAGCTTCCATAACACCTCAGCAGTGCCACACTCTGATCGCCCCCATGCCACGCCGCATTGATAACACCTCAGCAGTGCCACAGGCTGATTGCCTCCATGCCACGCCTCATTGATAACACCTCAGCAGTGCCACAGGCTGATTGCCTCCATGCCACGCCGCATTGATAACACCTCAGCAGTGCCACAGGCTGATCACCAACATTGCCACGCCGCATTGATAACACCTCAGCAGTGCCACAGGCTGATCGCCTCCATGCCACGCCGCATTGATAACACCTCAGCAGTGCCACAGGCTGATCACCAACATTGCCACGCTGCATTGATAACACCTCAGCAGTGCCATAGGCTGATCGCCTCCATGCCACGCCGCATTGATAACACCTCAGCAGTGCCACAGGCTGATCACCTCCATGCCACGCCGCATTGATAACACCTCAGCAGTGCCACAGGCTGATCACCTCCATGCCACGCCGCATTGATAACACCTCAGCAGTGCCATAGGCTGATCGCCTCCATGCCACGCTGCATTGATAACACCTCAGCAGTGCCACAGGCTGATCGCCGCATTGATGCAGTAATTCATGCAGAGTTGGAGCCCCGACCAAGTATTGAGGGCAGATACTGGACAGACATTTCAGTAGGACAACATTTCGGTATTAAACCCTTCCCGACATTTGACATATCCATACGCCAAAGTCGGGTAGGGGAAGTATGGAACGGGCTCAGAGTCAACCCGCTCCATACGATACCGGTGTCGGTTTTATGTTATAGCAGAGACTTCAGAGTAACAAGCGCGATCCTGCTCGTTTAACTCATTAAATGCTGTGGTCAATAGTGACCGCAGCATTTAAATAGTTAGAAAGAGGGGGGCGACCCCCTCAATGAAATCGCGGGGTGGCAATGGTTGCTTTGGCTGCCTGGGGGCTTAATGAAGGTCCCCAGGACCGCCATCTTTGTGCTCCTATTAAGCGCTGCCTCTGGCCTGTCAGAGTCACGATATACTGCAACATCGCTGTACGATCGCTGGTTTATTTGTCTTGGGGACAAATAAAAAAAGTTACAATTTGTAAAATATAGTTGTTTTTTTATGTAAAAAAAATTACAAAAATTAAAAGTGCAAAAAACCCTTTTCCCATTTCCCCCTAGAGCATAGTAAAAAAAATAATAAATAAACATAATTGGTATCGTCGCCGCGTCCGTAAAAGTCTGAACTATCACAATCTATCATTATTTAACCCGCACGGTGAAATTGTAAACGCCTGAATCGCTATTTTTTATTCACCTCATCTCCCACAAAAAACAAAATAAAAAGTGACCAAAACGTCGCATGTACCCCAAAATTGTATCATTAAAAACGACAGCTTATCTCGCAAAAAATAAGCCCTGATACTTCTTAATCGACGGAAAAATAAAAACTTACGGCTCCCGGAATTTGGCGACACAAAATAAATTTTGTTTTTTACACTTAGGTTTTTACTTGTAAAAGTAGTAAAATATGGAAAAAACGATATATATTTGGTATCGCCGTAATCGTGTTGACCCGCAGAATAAATTGACATGTTCTTTTAATTGCACAGGGAATTCCGTAAAAACGAAGCGCCAAAAATAATGGAGGAATCTGTTTTTTTTCATTTTCTATCCCACAAATAATTTTTTCCCGTTTCCTAGTACATTATATGGCACAAGAAATGGTGCTACGAAAAACTACAACTCGTCCCGCAAACATCAAGCCCTCATAGGACTATATAGACGGAAAAATAAAAAAGTTATGGCTCTCAGAATTTGGCGACACAAAATAAATGTTATTTTTTACACTTAGATTTTTACTTGTAAAAGTAGTAAAATATAGAACATACTATATATATTTGGTATCGCCGTAATCGTATTGACCCGCAGAATAAAGTTAACATGTTGTTTTAATTGCACAGTGAATCCCGTAAAAACGAAGCGCAAAAAACTATGGAGGAATCGCTGTTTTTTTCATTTTATACCCCAAAAATATTTTTGTTCCTGTTTCCTAGTACATTATATGGCACAATAAATGGTACTACGAAAAACTACAACTCGTCCCACAAAAATCAAGCCCTGATAGGACTATATCGACGGAAAAATAAAAAAGTTATGGCTTTTGGAAGGTGGGGAGGAAAAAACGAACATGAAAATCTGAAAAATGGCTGTGACAGGAAGGGGTTAAAAATCATTTTTGGAATTTGGGCTTATTTAATATTCCTGAGACACTAAATTTTGGGTTTTCAGTAACTGTTCCCATAATCATCAACATTAACAGAAAAAATGCTGGAAATAGATCCCTCTGCGTGTGATGAATCTATAGAATATGAGACCATTTTTTAATTGAATTACAGAAATAAATGAACTTTTTGATGATCTTCTAATTCAATGAGGACTAGTATATATTCTCTCTCTCTCTCTCTCTATCTATATACAGTATAAAGGGTTATATGTCTTCTCTCTATATATATATATATATAGTGTATAGGGTTATACATTCTCTTCTGGATCTATAGGGTTAAATGTCTTCACTCTATATATATTCTATAGGGTTAGATGTCTTCTCTCTCTCTCTCTATATATATATATATATATATATATATATAGTCTATAGGGTTATATGTCTTCTCTCTCTATATATATAGTGTATAGGGTTATACATTCTCTTCTGGATTTATAGGGTTAAATGTCTTCACTCTATATATATTCTATAGGGTTAGATGTCTTCTCTCTCTCTATATATAGTCCTATAGGGTTATGTCTTCTCTCTCTCTATAGTGTATATGGTTATATGTCTTCTCTCTCTCTCTATATATATAGTGTATAGGGTTATGTCTTCTCTCTCTCTCTATCTATATACAGTATAAAGGGTTATATGTCTTCTCTCTCTATATATATAGTGTATAGGGTTATACATTCTCTTCTGGATCTATAGGGTTAAATGTCTTCACTCTATATATATATATATTCTATAGGGTTAGATGTCTTCTTTCTCTATATATACAAACAAACAGAAAAAATGGTTTTCTCTATATATAGTCTATAGGGTTATGTCTTCTCTCTCTCTCTATAGTGTATATGGTTATATGTCTTCTCTCTCTCTCTATATATATATATATATATATATATATAGTGTATAGGGTTAGATGTCTTCTCTCTCTATATATAGTCTATAGGGTTATGTCTTCTCTCTCTCTATAGTGTATATGGTTATATGTCTTCTCTCTCTCTATATATATATATATATAGTGTATATGGTTATATGTCTTCTCTCTCACTCTATATATAGTATATAGGGTTATATGTCTTCTCTCTCTCTATATATATAGTATATAGGGTTATATGTCTTCTCTCTCACTCTATATATAGTATATAGGGTTATATGTCTTCTCTCTCTCTATATATATATATATAGTATATAGGGTTATATGTCTTCTCTCTCACTCTATATATAGTATATAGGGTTATATGTCTTCTCTCTCTATATATAGTATATAGGGTTATGTCTTCTCTCTCTCTCTATAGTGTATAGGGTTATGTCTTCTCTCTATCTCTCTCTCTCTATATATATATATATATATATATATATATAGTGTATAGGGTTATGTCTGCTTTCTCTCTCTCTATATATATATATATAGTGTATAGGGTTATGTCTTCTTTCTCTCTATATATATAGTGTATAGGGTTATATGTCTTCTCTCTCTCTATATATAGTGTATAGGGTTATGTCTTCTCTCTCTCTCTCTATATATATATAGTATATAGGGTTATGTCTTCTCTCTCTATAGTGTATAGGGTTATGTCTTCTCTCTCTATATATATAGTGTATAGGGTTAGATGTCTTCTCTCTCTATATATATATAGTGTATAGGGTTATATGTCTTCTCTCTCTATATATAGTGTATAGGGTTATGTCTTCTCTCTCTCTCTATATATATAGTGTATAGGGTTATATGTCTTCTCTCTCTATATATATAGTGTATAGGGTTATGTCTTCTCTCTCTCTATATATAGTATATAGGGTTATATGTCTTCTCTCTCTCTCTCTCTCTCTCTCTCTATATATAGTGTATAGGGTTATACATTCTCTTCTGGATCTATAGGGTTATGCGCCCTCTTCAGAAAATGTCTCGTATGTGATTCCTGTCATTCCTGATAGAGGGCGCTAAAGGATTAGCGCCCTCTATCACCGTCTTCTGGAATGTCAAGGTATAAACCTGATCTTCTCCCTGCAGGTTCGCGGCGCCATCGTGCGGTCACCTTCCATCATTTCACTTTACTCTATGCGGATGAGGAGAGAGTTACGTCACTGTGAGGGCAGCATGCCGGGAATAGCGCGACACTACTGGCTGAACAGGAAGTGGAGGCGCTTTACGGCGTGAAGCCCACGTGTTGTACTGTGGTGAAGAGATGCGCCCGGCCAAGAAAAGCGGGCGAGTGACGCCCTCCAGACCTCAGACAGGGCGACGGTGAGCACTACAAGACACAGCATCTCAAGAGTGTCAGCGAATGCTGGGACTTGTAGTGCCTGGGGGGGGGGAGGGTGATATGCGAGAGATCATAGTGTGGTGGTGGGAGAGGTGACAGACTAATGGGGGAGAATTGGGGGGAGGCTGATACTCAGGGATATGGGGGTGTCCGTTACAGAGGGGTGGGGGGTCATGGACTTAATGTAAATATGGGGGGACGAGAAGGTGGGGGTGTAGGGATGATATTGGGGTCACCTATCAGTGACGGGCGATGTGATTTGCGTTTTGCAGCCTCCCGAGCACCATGGAGGATGATGAGAGTCTCTTTGTGACGCAGCCGCCAGTGAGCGCCAGCGAGGACGAGGTACGTTGATTTGTTTGGCGCGATCTCCGCTGTTATAATGGACTGGTGTGAATAACGCCATGGATACGGTGTTATGGTAAACGTCCAATAGTCCGGCATCCGGCTCATATTCCAGATCATCAGTCGCCTATACCTGTAATACGCACAAACCTGCTCCGATTGCTGAGGTTGACGCGCAGGACCCGCCAAGTGGCGTTTAGTCCTGATAATCCGGCGCAATGTTTTGTCCGGCTTCATTTTACACGAGGCGAAATGTTGCAGTAAAATTCTGATAATCCGTCATTCCGAACCATCAGATGCCCCCGCACCGTCTACGGACTGACCGGCTCCTGAATATCGCAGTGACGTCCCGCGTGTACGCGCTTGCGTTGACGTACACTATGATCTTCAGGACCAAGTGCCGGACTATCAGATGAACTCTTGTTAATCCGGCATAAAGCTGTTTTTGTTGGGTTATCAGGACGGACCTGCAGTGATGATGATCTTCTTCTTACAGGAGGACAGCGACGCTGAGCGGAAGCACCAGAAGCTCCTGGAAGCCATCTCTGCCCTGGGCGGCAAGAAAAGGTGCGGACGCCGCCGCTGCGCGGAAATCGAAGCAATCCTAGAAAATACAGCAAGTCTATAAAGGGGTCTCCAGCCTCTGACAGGCGATATAGAGGAGGGGGAGGGGTCACCAGATCTGTGGAAAAATCGCCTTCAATGCCCACGGCGCCGCGATCGCAAGTGTCATGGAGGCGGCTCATCGATGCTGAAGTTCTCCCGTCTCTCCTCACTGAACACCCATCCAATCTGAGTGATGACTGGAGCGTCCAATCAGGAGACGACTAGAGCAGAGGGTGGAGCTTGCGATAGCGCTGCCGGGGGGATTAGGCCGGTTTCCCGTGTAGCGTAAACACTGCGGAATTTCTGCAATGGAATCCTGTGCGGACATTCCGCCGCACTTACAGCAGCAGTGGATGAGATTTAGAAATCCTGCCCGCAATGCGGGAAAAAAAAAGCCCACAGCGTAAACGTTGATAAATTGATTTGCGATGCGGACAATTTCTGCTGCGTTTTCGTTGCTTTTCTGTTGCGGGTTTTTCCTCATTGAATTCAATGGGGGTGCAAAACCGGCAACAGAAAGTCAAAGTCAAGTGTTGGGACTTTTGCGGCCGAATCGCAGCTTGGAAAAAAAATCATAATTACCCCGTATAAAGGTTTCTCTTTTTTTTTTTTTTTTGCAGCGCTGCTCTCCGCAGCGGAAATTACTCCTGTAAAACGGCACCATAATGGGGTGCGGTTTTATGGATGGAAGGTGCTGCGGGTTCCAGGTCGGGTACGCTGCGTAGTTCTTAGGCTACGTTCACACACAAAATCAAAAACGTCTGAAAATACAGAGCTTCATGGGAAAACAGCTCCTGATTTTCAGACGTTTTTTAAGCCACTCGCGGTTTTTGCAGCGTTTTTTACGGATGTTTTTGGAACTGCATTTCTATAAAGTAAATGAAAAACGGCTCAAGAAGGGACATGCACTTATAGTCCCTATAATCTAGTGCCGGATTACCAGACGTTCCAGATAATTGGACAGTTATAAAATAGAAGCATTTTAGTGTAAATATTTTTCCCCGACTTGCTGGCGCAGTGTTTGTTTTGCTTTATCTTGTACCCAAAATACTATCATGACCGTGGCGACCAGCAAGTAACAGGTCACTTGAATTTCCAATCATAATATTGCGCTCCCTTATTGCTTCCTTGGTCACATAATACTATCTGAAATAAAATAACGTAGCGGCCCAACTGCGCAAAATGTGGTCCATGTGATTGATGATGTCATGTTCTCCGCGTGATTGATTGATGTCATGTTCTCCGCGTGATTGATGATGTAATGTTCTCCGCGTGATTGATTGATGTCATGTTCTCCGCGTGATTGATGATGTCATGTTCTCCGCGTGATTGATGATGTCATGTTCTCCGCGTGATTGATGATGTCATGTTCTCCGCGTGATTGATTGATGTCATGTTCTCCGCGTGATTGATGATGTCATGTTCTCCGCGTGATTGATTGATGTCATGTTCTCCGCGTGATTGATTGATGTCATGTTCTCCGCGTGATTGATGTCATGTTCTCCGCGTGATTGATGATGTCATGTTCTCCGCGTGATTGATGGTGTCATGTTCTCCGCGTGATTGATGGTGTCATGTTCTCCGCGTGATTGATGGTGTCATGTTCTCCGCGTGATTGATGGTGTCATGTTCTCCGCGTGATTGATGATGTCATGTTCTCCGCGTGATTGATGATGTCATGTTCTCCGCGTGATTGATGATGTCATGTTCTCCGCGTGATTGATGATGTCATGTTCTCCGCGTCATTGATGGTGTCATGTTCTCCGCGTCATTGATGGTGTCATGTTCTCCGCGTGATTGATGGTGTCATGTTCTCCGCGTGATTGATTGATGTCATGTTCTCCGCGTGATTGATGGTGTCATGTTCTCCGCGTGATTGATGGTGTCATGTTCTCCGCGTGATTGATGATGTCATGTTCTCCGCGTGATTTGTTGCAGGAAGAAGTTGTTGGAGCGGACGGAGGCGGGGCTCCAGGTGTCAGAGTTCGGTATTAGCGCTGAAGGTGGGGCTTATATTACTTTCCTTTTTTTGTGTGATTCTGGGTAACACCAGATGTGACTCCGCTGCAAAATCCTCGTGTATTCATTGTAAAGGGTAAAATGAACGTTTGTGTTTTTCACTACGTGTGGATGGCGAATACGCGCCGCAAATCCGCGGTTATTCTGCCACGTCTGAACACGTCCTTACAATCAAATATAATTTTCCTTTAAGATTGAAAACACAATGAATATAAATATTTGATTTCTCATCTTCTGTTAAAAATCTGTATCTTAGTTATCTGTTCCTGGGAAAGCTGGGTGACTACCAATATATCCGCCATTCCAGCTCCCACAGGGGTCGTCACCCGGCTTACCTCATGTCATATATGGCAAATCTAGCAAAAGATAAACCACTATAGGCCAGGAGGAACATCACAGCTGCCGACTTGCAATTCAGGCCTGTGAGAAAGCTGGGTGACAACTGCAGTAATATGAAAATTCAAGAAATAACCGCACCGGAATAGAAATATAATAGGAGTGCGAGCTCATCAGGACTGGATTCAATAGTCCGCTGCAGTAATGGGACATAACTAGGCAGCTGTGCTATTCAGGAGTCTAGGAAAGCTGGGTGACAACCCGAGTAGAAGCTATCCTGGCAGCCCTATTAGTTATACAGGAATGGCGGATGTATGTGCAAAATTAAGCAGTATTGACGTTCAGGACCCTATGAAAGCCGGGTGACCATCCCTGAAGGTTCTGGCCATAGTGATAGTCACCCATCTTTTCTGCCTTGGTATGAGGTGATGCAACCCCCCCCCCCCCTTGCATTACAGTCTGAGATTTTCCATTCCTGACTCTAGGAAAGCTGGGTGATGATACAGCTGCGGTTACTTCTCCCTCTGTGGTTGTCACCCAGCTTGTCTAGACTCCTGAATGGCAGAGCTGCCTCATTATGGAGCAGCGCTGAGGTTGTCGTCCTGTCATTCCCGCTGATCGCCTTTGTGGTTCCTTCAGGTGCCGGCGAGAAGATAAACATCACTGATCTCATCGAACCTGTGAAAAAAGAAAATGCGCTGTCCAAAGTGAAGAAGCAGCTGAACAAACTGCAGGAAACGAAGAGCGTGGAGCTGCCGCTCAGCAAGGAGGAGACGCAGAAGGTATGAGCAGCATGGGGTGCGCGGGATATACCTCCTGTTATACATCATCCCACCACCAGAGGGGGGTCACACATCTCCGCTGCCTCCTTAAAGGGGAAGTTCACTGAAATGTGTTCTGGGAAAATACAGTTCAATGCGACTGAAATGTTAAAAATAAAACCACCTGTAATGCGCCCTGTAAATCCTGCACCATCCCGGCGCCCGCTCTGCCATAGTCCTTGTTTTTAGCACTACACTGCGTACTGTCGCAAAGAGCGGTAGTTGTGTGGGGGGGGGGGGGGGTGGGTTGGAGGTGCAGGGAGGGCAGATATATATATTACATTTTGATTTCTTTAGACATTTGAAGTAGAATTAACGATTTTAGAAAACAAATCGGTGTTTAATGTAAAATTCTGTAACTTTCTAGTATACGTTGTTTTAATTCCTCACAATTTTCAAGATCTCTGCTTGCTTTCAGTAAGTGGGAACATAAATCCAGAGGCAGAAAACCTGTACAGGCATAATACTTCTCACGTTCTAGACTAAATACAAGTGTAGCAAACAAGAATGCTTCATTCACTGACAGCAAGCAGGGAGCGACGCTGTGCGGGAAACTACAAACGTTCTTACAATGGGTGAAGGTCTCGACTCCGGGACACACGGGCAGCGGCTCATATGATACGAGTATAGGGGGGAATCGCATACATAACAATTCCATAATCTATTGCTGTTTGAGCAGGAGAGATCTGATAACGCTGCAAGGCCTGCGGCTGGTGAGGAGACAACTCCTATAAATAAGACAATTACATACATAGCAATTCCCAAATCTGGTTTATGATCCGTGTCACGGGAGGGAGGACCTGGTACAATATAGATGAGACTCGTGACCGCAGCAATTCCTATATCTCCGTTATTACCATATTGTGTGGAATTGTCTGTTTAGCAGTTTCCTGGTTCGGGCAGCAGCTCCTGTAATAGAATATTAGACGACTAAAGAGGAACCCAAGTGCTGAACTTTATTTTTTCTACAGATCCAAAGAATCGTATCCTACAAAACCACATCGGCGGAGGTGTCGAAATGGGAAAACGTCGTGAAGGAGAATCGAAAAGCCGAAAAACTGGTCTTCCCGCTCGATGACCGGACACTGAAACCGGCGCCCATAGAAGACACCATGACGGGATGGAAAGTGAGTGACGCTGCACGGACGGTCACCCACATTTTATTTCTCGTTGATCTGACTATTGATGAGGGACGGATGATATTCTGTATTTTATCTGTTTCGGGGAAAGCTGGGTTGCCACCAATATGGCCGCCATTACATCTCCTACGAGGTCCCCGGACTCCTGAATGACCAGTTGGCTAGTTATGTAGTCACACATGTGCGGCTCCGCTATCACCGGCTGCCGGGGAACATCTACCAATCAGGACGACGCGACCAAGTATCGTTTAAAGCCGGCGTCCCGCCATTAGAGGGGTCATCCGGGATTGTACAATGAATCGCCTATCCTTAGGATCTCAATATTAGATCGGTGGAGGTCGGACTCTCAGCACCCCCCGCCGTTCAGCCGTGTGAAGGGACCGCGGCGCACCTACGTAGCCTCTCCATTGTTTACATTGGTTTAACCCGTTAGTGACTGCCCATAGGTGGTTTTACGGCGGCCACTAACGGGCTTTATTCCGATGCAGTACCCACTCTTTTTACGGCGCTGCTTCAAAATAAATAGCAAAAAAAGCCCCAGTACAGCCGCATCGGTGGAGAAATAAGAGTTATGACTCCTAAAGTGTTTAGAATTTAGGACGCAAAAAAAGAGTTGCAAAATTTCTGGGTCCCCCCCTCCAAAAAAAGTTAAAAGTAAATCAATAAGTTATATGTACCCCAAAATGATGCTATAAAAAATACTTGTCCTGCAAAAACGAAACAAACAAGTCCTTATACAGCGACGTCGATGCAGAAATAAAAAAAGTTATATCTGTTTGAGTGAGACAAAACGAAAAAAATAGCCTGGTGATTGAGGCCTATAATAGGCCGGTCACTAAGGGGTTAATATCTGTTCGTATTTGCCGTTCCTTTCGTAGCCGTTATTTTGCAACATTATATCTATTTTTATTATACTTTTATGTTTATTGTCTGTTGATGCACAGCAAAACAAGGAAAGGTCCCCGGGGGGGGGGGGGCACAAACTTTTATTTCTTCATTGTATATCTTGCGGCTCCGCGTTTTTTTTGATGTTTCTGCCCTCGCGGCGGGGATTGTACATCCTAGAAGGTCGCTGTGATTTACTTTGTATTTTGTTTTTGTTTTTTATGCCACTTTAGGCGGCGACACCACTGGAGATGCAGATATTCAGCATCCTGCATAAAAATAAGCAACCCTTAACTGATCCGCGGCTCACCCCGCTGGAGGAGGCGTCTCTGAAAGCCATGAGCTTGGAAGAGGTAAGGGCGGGGGAGGGGAGGTTCAGGAATAAGGAGTTGAAGGGGGGCCGGAGAGGCGGGGGCCGGGAGAGGCGGGTTCAGGGGGGCGGGAGAGGCGGGCTCGGGGGGGCGGGAGAGACGGGCTCGGGGGGGCGGGAGAGGCGGGGGCGGGACAGGTGGGCTCAGGGTGCTGAGGATTGTTCTGTGTCTTGTTTTAGGCCAAGCAGCGCCGGGCAGATCTCCAAAAAGCGAGAGTCCTCCAGTCCTACTATGAAGCCAAAGCGCACAGGGAAAAGAAAATCAAAAGCAAAAAGTAGGCGGCTCCTGTATATTATTATATTATATTGCCAGTTTCTTGTGCCCGGTGGTGCAAACGCTCCTGCCTACGATCTTTAGGCCTCATGCCCACTTCAGTCTTTTCCTTCAGGGTGCTAGCTGTTTTTCTGACGGCTAGCACCCTGACCCATTCATTGCAATGGGGCCATGCACACTTCAGTTTTTTAGAACTAACAGAGGTGTGAACATAGTCTAAATCATAATACCATAGGGTTGATGTTCATGTTGATGAGAAATTAGTAAACATGACTCCACTAGCAGAACAGTGAGTGCAGCTCTGGAGTATAATACAGGATATAACTCAGGATCAGTACAGGATAAGTAATGTAATGTACACAGTGACTCCACCAGCAGAATAGTGAGTGCAGCTCTGGAGTATAATACAGGATGTAACTCAGGATCAGTACAGGATAAGTAATGTAATGTATGTACACAATGACTCCACCAGCAGAATAGTGAGTGCAGCTCTGGAGTATAATACAGGATATAACTCAGGATCAGTACAGGATAAGTAATGTAATGTACACAGTGACTCCACCAGCAGAATAGTGAGTGCAGCTCTGGAGTATAATACAGGATGTAACTCAGGATCAGTACAGGATAAGTAATGTAATGTATGTACACAGTGACTCCACCAGCAGAATAGTGAGTGCAGCGCTGGAGTATAATACAGGATGTAACTCAGGATCAGTACAGGATTAGTAATGTATGTACACAGTGACTCCACCAGCAGAATAGTGAGTGCAGCTCTGGAGTATAATACAGGATGTAACTCAGGATCAGTACAGGATAAGTAATGTAATGTATGTACACAGTGACCCCACCAGCAGAATAGTGAGTGCAGCTCTGGAGTATAATACAGGATATAACTCCGGATCAGTACAGGATAAATAATGTATGTACACAGTGACTACAGCAGCAGAATAGTGAGTGCAGCTCTGGAGTATAATACAGGATGTAACTCGGGATCAGTACAGGATAAGTAATGTACTGTATGTACACAGTGACTCCACCAGCAGAATAGTGAGTGCAGCTCTGGAGTATAATACAGGATGTAACTCAGGATCAGTACAGGATAAGTAATGTATGTACACAGTGACTCTACCAGCAGAATAGTGAGTGCAGCTCTGGAGTATAATACAGGATGTAACTCAGGATCAGTACAGGACAAGTAATGTAATGTATGTACACAGTGACCCCACCAGCAGAATAGTGAGTGCAGCTCTGGAGTATAATACAGGATATAACTCCGGATCAGTACAGGATAAGTAATGTAATGTATGTACACAGTGACTCCACCAGCAGAATAGTGAGTGCAGCTCTGGAGTATAATACAGGATATAACTCAGGATCAGTACAGGATAAGTAATGTATGTACACAGTGACTCCACCAGCAGAATAGTGAGTGCAGCTCTGGAGTATAATACAGGATGTAACTCAGGAGCAGTACAGGATAAGTAATGTAATGTATGTACACAGTGATTCCACCAGCAGAATAGTGAGTGCAGCTCTGAAGTTTAATATGGGATCAGTATAGGATAATGTCATGTATTTCCAAAGTGGCTCAAATTTGTTTGTAGATTTATATCTCAACCATAAAATGACGGTCGAAGGTGGACATTCCCTATACAGTTCCATTTTATGTTCTTTTCCCCGGCAGGTGATGGAGCAGTCTATATATACAGCACGGGTCATACACTCACATATAACTCTGTCTGGTGCAGCTTTTTATGATGTTATAACCCCCGGTCTGATTCTTTCAGGTATCACAAGCTGCTGAAGAAAGCCAAGAAGAAGGAAGTCTTGAAAAAGTTTGAGCAACTCCGGAAAGTTAATCCAGAAGCGGCTCTGGAGGAGTTGGGGAAGCTGGATAGACTCAGAATGGAGGTGACTGTGTTGGGGGGGGATTCTTCTGGTTTTTATGCTTGAGGACTTCCGGGGAATTCTCCATTTACTGCAGATTCAGCCTGACTCATAAACGTGTTCTTTTCCAGGAGCGGATGACTCTCAAGCACCAGAACAGTGGAAAGTGGGCAAAATCCAAAGCCATTATGGCCAAATATGATGAAGGGGTGAGTGTCTCTTCTAAAAAATTCTCACAGTAAATTTTTCTTCTGATGTAAAAGGAATTATAGGACGTCTCTGGTCAGTTTTGGTGTAAGGATTAATAATGGGAATTATCACAGCAGCACAGAGTATTTCAGTAGTTCCCTCTGCTGATATTTTAGGCGGGGCCTGCTGCGTGTCTGACGTTACTGAGGGAAAGGCAAGTGTTATGTAAGGAGGGAAACAGAGACAAGTGAGAGTTACATAGATGGCAAGGTCCCCAGCAGCACAGAGTATTTCAGGCGATGACTGCGCTGATCTTGCTGGAGGACACAGTCTGAGAGTTATAGTGGTAAGAGCAAGATCCCCAGCAGCACAGAGTATTTAAGGAGGGTGTGTGTGTGTGTGTGTGTGTGTGTGTGTGTGCGTGCGTGCGCGCGCGCATCTTTTGGAAGGACACAGGCAGAGTGTTACCTAGTGGTAAGAGCAGGTTCCCCCGCAGCACAGAGTATTTTAGGAGCGGAGTGTGCAGATCTTGTAATCAGAGTTACTCCTGCTCATAGTTACGCCCATGCTCTCGTTGCCTCGTCAGTCACTCGTCCCTTTGTTTTATGATCATTTAGGCCCGCAAAGCCATGCAAGAACAGCTGCAAAAGAACAAAGAGTTAACCAGAAAAATTGAGGTGTTGTCAGAGGACGAGGAAGAAGAAAAGCAGAAAGAGGAAGAGATTATCCCGGACTTCGTCAATGAGGCTCAAATGAGTCTTGAAGGACCGAACCCTTGGATGACGGGAAAGCTGAGAAGTGATGCAAAGGATTCTGGGAGTCAGGAAGAAGAGGAGACACGGGTGGAAGAAGAACTGGTGAAGACCAACGAGGAGGAGGAGGAGGAGGAGGAGGAGGAATCCGAAGAAGAGACTTTACTTAAAGAATTTGAAGACAGAAGACGTCTGCGCAAGGTCCAGGTGGAAGCGGAAACTCTGAACCCAGAGCCGGGTGAGTGCTGGTCCTGCTGCCGCGTCATATACCGACCGCTGTATAGCCAGCGAAGTACCAGTAGATAAATAACTACCATCCCCCGCTGATGTACGTCCTCCCAACTATACCACCCCTCTATTAGCAGAGCCGGTAGAGCTGCTCCCACTATTGAGGACTCGTGCAGACATATATTACATGGGGACCCATTCAATTGCAATATTGGCTGATCCTCAAGACGGCCGCGTTCTGAATGGACAGCGTTGTCCAGCTGTGACAATCCGCTTTAATATACGGTCTAATAATGTATCCAATGTAGACGACTGTAGTAGACTAGATACAACTGTAACAAACCCTCAGCTGTGAGAAGTATTGGGTCTGTACAGGTTTCCCTTCTCCAACGTTTCCATTCACTGACATCAAGCGGACGTCTTAAATGATGAGAAATTGTAACCCAAAGTCTATTAGAAAGTTGCAGAACTATTTATTATACACTGATAAGGAGTTTTCAGGACCATAATATCAATAATAGATGGGTGAGGGTCCAATTCCCAGCACCCCCGGACTAAAGGAGCCGCCCCTCCTCTAATGAGAATGAGCTGCAATACCAGGCACAACCACAACCAAAAGATACGGCGCTGTGCCTGGTAAACAATGTAGAGGGCGGTGTGCTCACTTGTGCGCTGCGGCCCCTTCTGTCTGCTGGTCGGCCGGGAGTCGGACCCCCACCATCATTATTATAGTCCCGCCAAACCCCTTTAAGCTTTATTTTCCTAAAATTAGTTATTTCCCTTTTAATGTGAATTGGTTTTGCTCTACTTTGTCTCGACCTTTATAACCTTCTGTATCTTGTGCAGGGACATTACCAGGCAGCGCGCCGGAGGACAACACCGGAAAAGTGTCTCAGTTCAATAGACTGTTCGAGAGGTTGTTGGAGCAGAACAAGAAAGAAGAAAATGTGCAGAAAGAGAGCGCGGCCGCAGAAGAGGAGGAGGCGGTGACGGCCGACGTGGAGGAGCAGAGGAGAGGCGAGGAAGAAGAGGAAGGTCCGTTATTAATGGAGTGTCTGGAGAGGAACCGGACCATGGAAGATCTCGAGGCTCTTCAGGCACAGGAGCCGGTGGGGGAGGGGATACGCCAGGAGGAGCCGCCATACGAGAAAACCACAGAGAAAATCTCACAACCAACAAAGAAATCAAAACTTATCGACTACCAGGACATTCTACCGCCCAAGGCACGGCCGGTCCAGACGCCATTGCTTCCTACCACAGTGGAGACCGAGGAGGAGGAGGTGAGTAGCATGAGTGGGATTATACTTTAAAGGGGTAGGACCCCCCATTAGTAGAGCTGGCCGGTGGTTGCCCTGTAACTGCAGGGGGAGCTGGCTGATAAGTGTTCTTTACCCTGCAGTGGCACCTAACGTGGCACCCTCGTAGCTGATCTCATTTTTGGGGCTGGCTGATGAGATATGAGGTCCCCTTGTATGGCCTCTATAAGGCCCTAATATTCCTTATGGATAGCAGTTTTCTAAACAATCCTATAAAACATCTCGCCAATATTTTCCAGTATAATTTGACATCTGATGAAAAATGGCTTTCCAAATATTTTCCTTCTCATCAGCGCTGTAGTGTTCTCCATTCACACCCAGAGCTGCATTCAGTCGAATAGATTCCCTTTTGGGCTGCAGCACCGCACCTCGCACTGCTGCCCCTGCGGAGCGTACGCTGCTGTGGTGCAATGTAGGGAAACGAAGAGGTTGCACCAGGCTCTTTGCAATAGTCCTATGCAGAAAATGCTGCATCTCCCAGAATGCACTGCAGCACCTGTCATGTGAATGCTAACCCTAAATGTATTTATGAATTGCCCATCTGTGTCCCCCAGTCATCACTTTTGGATTTTTGTTCCCTTTCCACATTCAGGTTGACGACAGTGAGAGGACGCAGAAAATGATCATTAAGGAAGCGTTTGCCGGTGATGATGTCATCGGTGACTTCCTAAGAGAGAAGCGCAACGCAGTAGAGGCTTCAACACCCAAAGATATCGACCTGATGCTGCCGGGCTGGGGAGATTGGGGCGGGACCAACCTTGAAGTCAGCCACAAGAAACGTCGCAAGTGAGTGTCCCATGAACCCTGATGACATAGAGGACGATTTTAGAGATTTGTTGTTTTGTTTTTTTTATTCCGTTTTGTTGTTTTTTTTTTTGTTTTTTTTATACAAATTTTTGTAAGACTATTTTACATATAAAAAAAAATGCTAGCAAGACCCAGCAGCAGCCTGCCTCTAATGGCACCCGGCGATCATGTGACCAACAGAGACAGCGGCGCTGGCCCTGCCTCTATTCATATACACTGCGCTGTTTTTATCTTCTCCTCGGGGTCCCCGGCAGTCACTGACAGCCGGAGACCCGACATTCAGCTGCCCGATCACTCGGGCAGCAAGCTAAAACCCGTGCCGTAAATAGTCTATGGCGCGGGTTTTAAGGACCCCGACCGCTGGCCATAAATACACAGCCAGCGGTCTGGAACCGGTTAAAAATAAAGTAATGTTAAATAAAAAATACAAAAAAAGTTAAAGAAATAAACACTTTTTATTTACAATAAACATTAAAATAAAAGTCTCATTACGTAAAATAGACACATTCCGTATCGTCGTGACCGTAATAACACATTTATAGCGTTTATAACCCTGATGGGGTTAATTACTATTAATGTGCGGCACATTCCAAATTCATCATCGCGCCTCACATCCGAAAATTGAAGAACTTTTTTTTATTTTTATTGTTGGCAAAGTATCGCTATCGAAGTCCAAATTCCGGTATCGTGACCAAAGCAGAGCACCCCTTGAAGGGGTTAAACACATTCCTGATATTTATTTACATTGCAGGGTATTAACCCCTTAATGACCGCCGATACGTCTTTTTACGGCGGTCATTAGTGGGCTTTATTCTAGAGCGCCGCCAAACTACGTCGCTGCATTAGAATAAAGTAAACAGAGCAGGGAGCCGTGAAATCTCCCTGCTCTCAGCTGCCAGACGTAGCTGAGGGCTGGGGGCGTCCCTGCTCTGCCAGGTGAGATCGATATTAGTATCGATCTCACCTGTTTAACCCTTCAGATGCGGTGCACAATAGCGAGCACCGCATCTGAATGGTTTTGGAGAGAGGGAGGGAGCTCCCTCTCATCTCACTGACACCCGGCGATAAAATCGCCGAGTGTCTGTGTCTTCTATGGCAGCCGGGGGTCTAATAAAGACCCCCAGGTCTGCCTGCAGCGAATGCTAGATCATGCTAGATCATGCCATGCTAGATAAACGGACAGGCAGTAATACACTGCAATACAAAAGTATTGCAGTGTATTATAATAGCGATCGGAGGATAGTGAAGTCCCCTAGTGGGACTTGTAAAAAAGTTTAATAAAGTTTAATTTAAAAAAAAAGTGAAAAAAAAAATAATGAAAAACCCAGCTTTTCCCCTTACAAAATGCTTTACTATTAAAAAAAACTACAATAAAGCAAAAAAGTGACACATATTTGGTATCGCCGCGTCCGTAACGACCCCGACTATAAAGCTGTTACATTATTTAACCCGCACTGTGAACGCCGTAAAAAATAAAATAAAAAACAATGGAAAAATTGCTGTTTTCTGTTAATCCTGACTTAAAAAAAATGTGATAGAAAGTGATCAAAAAGTCGCATCTACTCCAAAATGGTACCAATAAAAACTGCAAGTCGTCCCGCAAAAAACAAGACCTTATACAGCTATGCCGACGCAAAAATAAAAAAGTTACAGCTCTTCGAATGTGACAATGGAAAAATCTAAAAAATGGCTTGGACATTAGGGCCCAGAATGCCAGCAGGGGGAAGGGGTTAAACATCGGTCTATGATGGTCCCTCATTCAGTCCTGACGCCCCCTCCTCCCGATGGTCCCTCATTCAGTCCAGACGCCCCCCCTCCCGATGGTCCCTCATTCAGTCCTGACGCCCCCCCTCCCGATGGTCCCTCATTCAGTCCTGACGCCCCCCCTCCCGATGGTCCCTCATTCAGTCCTGACGCCCCCCCGATAGTCCCTCATTCAGTCCTGACGTCCCCCCGATGGTCCCTCATTCAGTCCTGACCCCCCCCCCCCCTCCCGCCGTCGCGTGCTTATTAAGTTCTGAGCTACTCACTATTTCAGAATAATCCCTCGCAGACCCCCCTGACATTAACACTGCAATAACAGATGTGCCCCCCCCCCCAGAGAGAAGTTCTACACGATCATTATTTGCTACTTTGTGACTTGTTTCTCGTTCTTACTCCATCAAGTCATTGAACCAAAAAGGCAATTGTGTTATTTTGACTTGGGTGAAACATAAAGCGAGGGCTGTAACCTGTAACCCTGTCTCCGCCACCCCTCCCCCTCATCTGTAACCCTGCCTCCGCCACCCCTCCCCCCTCATCTGTAACCCTGCCTCCGCCACCCCTCCCCCCCATCTGTAACCCTGCCTCCGCCACCCCTCCCCCCTCATCTGTAACCCTGCCTCCGCCACCCCTCCCCCCCTCGCCTGTAACCCTGCCTCCGCCACCCCTCCCCCCTCGCCTGTAACCCTGCCTCCGCCACCCCTCCCCCCCATCTGTAACCCTGCCTCCGCCACCCCTCCCCCCCATCTGTAACCCTGCCTCCGCCACCCCTCCCCCCTCATCTGTAACCCTGCCTCCGCCACCCCTCCCCCCCTCGCCTGTAACCCTGTCTCCGCCACCCCTCCCCCCTCATCTGTAACCCTGCCTCCGCCACCCCTCCCCCCTATCTGTAACCCTGCCTCCGCCACTCCTCCCCCCTCATCTGTAACCCTGCCTCCGCCACCCCTCCCCCCCTCGCCTGTAACCCTGCCTCCGCCACCCCTCCCCCCTCGCCTGTAACCCTGCCTCCGCCACCCCTCCCCCCTCGCCTGTAACCCTGCCTCCGCCACCCCTCCCCCCTCGCCTGTAACCCTGCCTCCGCCACCCCTCCCCCCTCATCTGTAACCCTGCCTCCGCCACCCCTCCCCCCCATCTGTAACCCTGCCTCCGCCACCCCTCCCCCCTCATCTGTAACCCTGCCTCCGCCACCCCTCGCCTGTAACCCTGCCTCCGCCACCCCTCCCCCCTCGCCTGTAACCCTGCCTCCGCCACCCCTCCCCCCCATCTGTAACCCTGCCTCCGCCACCCCTCCCCCCTCGCCTGTAAC